>NC_090746.1:38221982-38299482 GCF_036898095.1 Palaemon carinicauda | reverse complement strand
CTACCATAAATCACTTATAGAATGTAATATCATGCAACGTAACTAATATATATATATATATATATATATATATATATATATATATATATATATATATATATATATATATATATATATATATATGGGATCCTTTCAATAGAATGACATAACAAAAGTGACAAAAATAGTCATCAAAGAAGTGTCATATCAGAGGAGATTTATGGGATAATATGATTTTGCTCTTAACAACGTTTGCTTGCCGTCTGTCTGATACAGAGACTTACATATGTAAACATAAACATGGAATCAAAACATAGTCTAAAGATATCTAAACGTTTATGTTTGAAATGTAAAAGTAAATAAAAATCTAAGTTTATTAACTTCATTATCATTAAATACGCAAAAATACTCAAAACATATACATGTATTTTTGAAATGTAAAAGATAAAAAACAGTAGATATTCAACAGGTTCATCGTCATTATGATGACTATTACAAAAACTAAAATATAAGTTGTGAGCAATTCCTCGAATATAATCATTTATTGAGACAACTTTCTTTCCTCTTAAAACTGTTGCGAGTTTATTTTGTCTTTTCTAACTTTTCCTCCGATAAATACCTGAAGTTAAACCTTGTACCTCTTGGACTGTGTGATGGTCTTTCATTAATGAAGTCTCGAATCATCTTGTAAACTCCCATATGGTATCCTTCCACGACTGTTTCGAATCTCCTGTGCCCAGTCTATACATTATTTTTTGGTCTTGGGAGATTGCATTCTAGCAGGTGATAAATGCTACACACACTTGGATCAAATCTTGGGGATAGGATACACCTTACTTTTAACAGTTACGTTTAAGTAACGGCTACACACACATATTTATACACACAAACATACACAAGTACGTGTGTGTGAACCCAAATAACGTGCTGTATATTCCCGTTCAATTCGAGCATCGGGACAGTACTTAATCTCACTAGGGTTGGCATCTCACGACCATTGGTTATATAAGCGCAATTTTTAGCAATATTGGTGAAAAGGTGTTTAAGTTTTATTGAAAGTAAGTGTTGCCCTAATGGCGTTAATTTTGTAATAAACTTTTTCTATTGTTCTTATTATCTTTTTCTCTGCATTGTTACAATCCACCAGTAACACACAACTGTGCACACACACACGTACACACATACACATAAACACAGACACACACATATACACACACACACACACACACACACACATATATATATATATATATATATATATATATATATATATATATATATATATATATATATATATATATATGTGTGTGTGTGTGTGTGTGTGTGTGTGTGTACAGTATATCGCCGTTTTCTTACTCGGGAAGGCCACTAAAGGAAGTCTTTAGGGATGTGGTTCCTACGCTAATGCCATTGTCCAACAAAGATGTGACCCACTACAATCGACTACATTAAGATACATTGGTATTTGTCTAATCAATTCATGTAACCAACTCATTCCGTCTCATGGGGAATGAAATTCGGTAATTTTAATGTATTCGTGAATATCGGCTATCTAACTGAGTATTGCTACCACAAAACAAGCTGTAACTCTGGTTGGAAAAGCCAAATGATAAAAACCAAAGGCTCTCAACAGAGAAAAGGAAGTGCAAAAAAGATACGGACGTGCAAAATCAAATCATATAAAACCTGAACAAATAACAAGTAACACAGATAAACAAATATGAGATTAGGTATGAGATAAAAAAATTGTTAAAAAAAAAAAATAAAACAAGGAATAGCATCAAGTTTGAGCCGCAAAAGTTTCACCTAATAAAATAAGTGATTATGAATATAATTCAACAACTTAGTCATTCCTAGTATAAAACTGATCCTCACGAAAGGAAATATCTCTTGCTTTCAAATTTGGACATGCTGGACTTTAATGGTAAAGGTAATCTACCCTATATAATAAAGAACGAGTGTCTGATTATATATATATATATATATATATATATATATATATATATATATATATATATATATATATATTTATATATATTTACACATATATATATATATATATATATATATATATATATATATATATATATATAGGCCTATATATATATATATATATATATATATATATATATATATATAATATTTATTTTTTTCCTATCACTCTTATGAGGGAGAAGTAGTTATACCCTGGTGAGATGGTGGTAGCCTACCTAGAGACTCCTACGATAATGACGACAATGTCGTCGTCGTCATCGTGGAAGTCGTCGAAGTTGTAGGTTAAGTACATTCAGAAACCGCACTCTCTCAAACTGCCGAACCAGCAGAGTAAGTTGTAGTTAGCAAAAGGGGGAAAGAGTGGGAAGGGTTGAATGAATATGTGTCTAAATATTTAGACGTCAATTTTGACGTATCGGGTACACTAGCCAAGTTATTAAAAGGAACAATTTCACGATCAATTTCTTCGATATCTCAATTTGATAAATACTATCCTTACTTTTCGAATAGGTGCCCAAGAACGGATAAAGAATGTTATGTGAACTTTTAATTTTGCTTAATTTATTAGTTTTATTTCAATTTCTGATTGACAGGTGATTATTAATTATATATGCATTATATAAAGCTATCATATCATACATAACGGCTTTGGGTTCACATTGACGACACATGAAAATAGTCTACGGTAAAAACACGTCATGTGACACCAAAAAAAGGGATTAGGTTCAACAAAATGGATGGATATTTATTTTTTCGTCATTCACTGACACAACTTATTACTTTGTGATGTCATGTTTTAAAGGTGTTACTTTCAACTCCTGAACTCAACGCTATCGTGTGTGTGTGGTTTTTTTTTTATTCACAGCAAGGAAAAGTAAAAATCATGGTAATTACAACATCTCATGAAGAAAAATAAATATCAAGTCAAGTAATCTAAACATGGTTCACTAATAGGTGGTATTCCCTTTTTCATTTCTTTAGATATTTTTTCCATAGAATTAACAAAGGATAAAAGGATAAGAAATCATCTTGATTTCCACTGTGTCTAAACTTTCCCATTACCGACCATTTTCCCTACCTACAGCAAACCCTCCCCACCTCCCCATCCAACAACCATAAACCTTCCCCCCTCGTTCAATGGTAGCTCGAGGTGATTTCTCGCCTGTTACTGTGATTACCGCACACTTGGTGATTAAACATGGAGTAATGGCAGGGAAGAGCGGCGGGGAGCCTACCCCACAGTTATTCAAGAACAATTGGCTACGAGGGGCATCCAGACCATAGGCCGTTTCCGCTCTATTTCATAATAGTAAAAAGAAATGCCCAATACATGGTAACTAAACCATATCAAGCGCAACATAAATTCCTAGAAAAAAAATTAGAAATAGTAAAATGCAAATTAATAACAAACATATTCATAAATATATCAAGCCACTATTAATACAATAATATATATACAGTATATATATATATATATATATATATATATATATATATATATATATACAGTATATAAATATAAATATATATATATATATATATATATATATATATATATATATATATATATATATATATATTACGGCTGGCAAGTTACATAACCTCCTGGGTTCCAAACTCACCTGTTTGTTTTTACATTAATCTGCTACACTTGAATAATACCCGAGCTCTGAGAAATTATATAACTCCCAGACGGCAATATACAAAATCACTGAATTTCCAAAGGTCTCTTACGTACTCTCAAAACAAAGTGGGTAATTGTTATCAAGAACTATTCAAAACAACCTCTTACTTCCATTCTTAAACAGGGATACGAAAGAGTTATGTAAGAAATACTGGTGAACGAAATAATACACACTTGACAAAAATAAATATATTCTATAAAAAAAATACAACACTTTGAAAGAATTTACACCAAAAAGAAATCACTCAAAATATTAAATCTGAAAAAAACTTGGACTAAGACAAGAAAATAATACTTATGAAAATTGTACAATCACTTGTTTCACTGGAAATTAATTTATAAAAAAATCTAATCTTGATAATTAATGACATTAGTTAACCTTTAACACTAATGATTAAACTCTTATTGAAATTTACATAAAAGTAACTGATAAACTTACATGTTTTGGATCACAAGAGGTAATCGAACAGTTAAGCCAAAATAAATACACTTCATTGCCCTCACCTAAATCTCACATGGCCAGTTACAAAAATTCATATAATACCAGCACGTACAATAACACAATAAATTTTAGATCACCTTCACAGTTTCATTAACGTTTGAACGCACTACAAACCATATATGTTGGGTAAAAACTTATTCACATTGAGAGGACACACACTCGAGGCACTTGAGGGAGAGAGGATGTTGGCTCTTTCAAAGGGATAGGCTGGATCTCTTCTACTGCAATGCATCCCTGGGTGCATATATATATATATATATATATATATATATATATTGACTTAATTATTCTAGATCCTTCTAGGTCAGGTGGTCTAGAAGCTTGGAGGCAGTGCCTAGCGCTGAAAGGTTGCCAACGATCAGGTTTCATATGAATACCAACACACAAGCACGGCGACTCTCTCTCTCTCTCTGACACTTCCGCCCACGTCCGTCCTCGAACCAATAAAAAAAAAGATAAAACTAACTTAGGGTTTTTCAAGAACATTGTAAACATGTAGAAATATAAGACTTGCTTAATCTTATGCAAAACAATGCAATACCTCGTATAAACATAAAAAAAATTACATAAGCCCTTGTTCATACCTAGTATGGTTTGTACAGCACACTTATACAAATTGCATAAGACTTTGTAACAAAATATGTGAAATACAGTTAATTCTTATAACGTATATATACATACACTGTCTTGAATGAAAAATACAATGAAATGAACGCCGAAAGTCTTATGCAATTTACATACAATTACTTATACCTACATGAGAGGAACTCACCATACGAGCTGGCTATACACCTCTTAAGTACACATATGAAATACATGAATAAAATATTTACTCTGCATTAGAAAAGTTTCGTAAGAATATATATATATATATATATATATATATATATATATATATATATATATATACTGTATATACATATATATATGAATATATATATGTATATATGTATACATATATATATATATATATATATATATATATATATATATATATATATATATATATATATATATTATTATTATTACTTATTATTACTTACTAAGCTACAACCCTAGTTGGAAAAGCAGTATGCTATAAGCCCAGGGGCTCCAACAGGGAAAATAGCTCAGTGCGGAAAGGAAAAAAGGAAAATAAAATATTCTAAGAAGAGTAACAACAATAAATATCTCCCATATAAACTATAAAAACTTTAACAAAACAAGAGGAAGAGAAATAAGATAGGAGAGTGTGCTCGAGTGTACCCTCAAGCAAGAGAACTCTAACCCAAGACAGTGAAAGGCCATGGTACAGAGGCTATGGCACTACCCAAGACTAGAGAACAGTGGTTTGATTTTGGAGTGTCCTTCTCCTAGAAGAGCTGCTTACCATAGCTAAAGAGTCTCTTCTACCCTTACCAAGAGGAAAGTGGCACTGAACAAGTACAGTGCAGTAACCCCTTGGGTGATGAAGAATTGTTTGGTAATCTGTGTTGTCAGGTGTATGAGGATAGAGGAGAATATGTAAAGAATATGCCAGACTATTCAGTGTGTATGTAGGCAAAGGGAAAATGAACCGTAACCAGAGAGGAGGATCCAATGTAGTACAGTATATATATAAATTTACATATATATATATATATATATATATATATATATATGTAAATAATCTTACAAAACTGGTCTAGTGTAGAGTAAATACAGTAGTTTAATAATGATTTTATTTATATTCTATTTGTAAGAGGGGTTAGCCAGCTCTTAAGATGAGTTCTCCTCGTGTAGACGTAAGTATATTAGGTAAATAACGTAAGAAGTCATTAATTTCAATTTATTCTTTATTCAAGGTAGTATATGTAAATTTACGTTATTTTTAAGAATTAAGTTTTTATTTCAGGCATTTCTTTTTACGAAGTCTTACATAAACTGTTTGAGAGTGTTATGTGACCATATGATATATGAACATGGGC
Source organism: Palaemon carinicauda (assembly GCF_036898095.1). Lineage (NCBI taxonomy): Eukaryota > Metazoa > Arthropoda > Malacostraca > Decapoda > Palaemonidae > Palaemon > Palaemon carinicauda. The sequence goes on along the minus strand of NC_090746.1, from coordinate 38,293,376 downwards.
TTATGTGATGTTCTTTTATATTTTTATGAGGTATTGCATCATGTTTGAGAGAAATTACGCAATTGTTTTGGGCGCCATGTGCTTTGGAGTTTTCGCGAAAAACTTAGTGATAGGACGTTATCTTTTTTCTTTATTTTGGGGAAAAAGGGTGGGTGGAGCTAGCTGACTGAGGAATTCATCTCCCTGTTGCGTGAATAGGCGTTTGAGAGGGCAATACTTGGTAACTCTAACATCTTTGCCTGACCCCCCCCCCCCCCCATGGTTCCCAGTTCTTTGGGAAGTTTCTGGAAGTAGCTAAGTTTTATATTTAAGGCAGCACCAGGGTTAGATAGATAGATAGAGATTTCCAGCCTTAAGACAGCCATCTTCCCCTCTCTCTCACTCACGCACGCAGCTCAGTGTATTGTTTTAAAAGTGTTCATTGAAAAATCAATGTTATGGTGTGGCTAGTATTCGTAAATCATAGTGAGTACTTATAATAATTCTCATAGAGTTTTTGTAAATGGCCCTGTAGGAAGGTTAGGTATTTGTATTGTGATCTGGCTATCTATTTTTCATTAAGTATAAACCTTAAATATTTGTATACAGTTTTAATTTCAAGTGAAACCAGTAATTGTATAATTTTCATAAATATTTTTTTTCACCTAAGGTTTATTCAGATTTAATATTCAAAGTCGGGTAATTATATAATTTTCAGATCGTAACATTTTTGTCTTAATCTACATTTTCTTCAGACTTTATATTTCGAGTGATTTATTTGATTCTTTCAACGTGTTGTAATTTATATAGAATATATTTATTTTTGTAAAGAGTGTATTATTCCAATCATCATTGTTTGGAATAATATTCACTTGTATCCTGTTAATGCACCGTAGTACGTTTATTCGTAGTAATAATTGCCCAGATTAGTTTTGAGTGTACTTAAGAGACCTTTGGATATTCAGTGTTTTATATATAATGCAGTCCGGGAGATATTCAACTGTCTCAGAGTTTGTAACAGTTTTAATGTAAAAGCAAACAAGTGAGTTTGGAATTTGAGAGGTTGATTAACTTGCCAGCCATAGTATATAGTATATTATATGTTTGGTTCCCAGTCAAAAGCCATAGTATAATATATTTTTCGTGCCCAGACCCGGGAGCCATCATAGTATATATATATATATATATATATATATATATATATATATATATATATATATATATATATATATATATATATATAAATATATATATATATATATATATATATATGTGTGTGTGTGTGTGTGTGTGTGTGTGTGTGTGTAAAATGTGTATAAATGTCTATATGGTCAATAACTTGCCTCTGACATTCATGAGTGACCTTTAAAACATTACATTATGGAAAGATGGAAAGGCAATACCATAACGTGGTGAAAGGCTCTACGTATCGCCATGCTCTGCAAAGCTGTACTGGCCACACATACTAAGGTGGTTTGCGGTGAGAGATCAGACTAAAGTATCCCACCATCACCAATCCCCTCTGGCCACAGTGGTCATAGAAACTGGCAAAACACCTGACATGAACAACGGACATGTTTGCTGCCTTTGTCTTGTAGTGGATTAGAAACGGCTGCATGTTGTCATTGTAAATATGATATTTTATATATACATGATATATTTCATATAATTTATATAAACAAAAAATGACCACACACCCCATATATATATATATATATATATATATATATATATATATATATACATATATATATGTAATATATATATATATATATATAAATATATATATATTTATATATATATATATTCACATATATAAATATATATATATATATATATATATATATATATATATATTCACATATATAAATATATATATATATATATATATATATATATATATATATATATATATATATATATATATATATATAGATATATATATATATTCACATATATAAATATATACATATATATATATATATATATATATATATATACATATATATATATATATATATATATATATATATATATATATATATATATTCACATATAAATATATATATATATATATATATATATATATATATATTTAACTCTACTCGTATATCCTTAATCTAATATGAAGTTGTTTCTGCCAAAAGAACTTGACATCAATCACAGTCATTTTCAGTATGCCCCAGTATAGCCTACAAACCTTCCCTCCCTTCAGCTGACATGCCCATCTTTACAGAGGACATCCATCGGGGAATGTGCCGTGAACACCTCACGGGGTATACTGTAGGCATTAATTATGGGTTTTTGTATGGGTCCCTTCTGCCAATAGCTGTACTTACTTTATATGCTTCTTTACCTTCGTTCTCATTTCCTTTAATATATCTTGATGCCCAGCCTCTTCTAACCTCTACTTTATAGTGTTTTTTTGGGCTCAAGCCATGTCGTCCTGATGGAAGTTCCTTAAAGTAGCTTCCTAAGGGATATATGTACTACAGTGATATTCCCAGAGAATTTTACCTTTAGGTATCCAGAATTCTAACTCCTGGCGTGAATATCCTTAAATTTCTCTCAAGGATATCGCATAATATCAGAGGATGTATTCTTGACACGCCACATAGCAATCTGCACCCCTAATAGCGTTTACGCTTCGAGGGGGGTGTGGCAGAATAGAAGGGGAGCCGTATCAAGGTTACCCCCGTTCTCGTACTACTATTGAGTATGACAACAGTGCCATCTTCAAGATGGCGGACATTCCTTATTATGTAGCGATTTCGCTCAGTGGTGTTCCCTGGTGATCTAACTTTTTCGATCGTTTTGCAAGGATTATATTATGCATTCTCCATCTTCTTCCGCCTTTGGAAAGTTGAATATTGGGTCTTTACTATGAGTATATTTTAGCTCCTGCTTCACAGAGAAATTAGAGAAATTTATTGTGCTTAGGAGCTGGGCCTGTTACCGGAGGCGCCATGGGCGCTGTCGTTCGTTTGGCATGTGTTATTTAGCTAGTAGAACGACTTCCCGGTTTTAAATAGCATTAATTAATTTTTAATTATGTAAGCTATTTAGGCAAATTATACATGTAAAGATATTTATAATGTGCATAATTTCCTTTTCTATGTCAATCGTATAGTTAGAGTTTTGGTGAGTTAGGTAACCGAGATCTCGTCTCGCCTAGGTAACCTAACCTAGGCGTTTTATTATATGTTCAGACATTTCCCCAGTTGCCCTCGTGTATTGTTTTTCAATTCAAGTGGAGCTAGATATCTCCTAGAATTATATGAATCATTACACGTCTCCATGGAGATTTAAGGGTAATCTCTCCTTCCCTCTGAGCGTAGCTTCAGGCAACAACGCTAGAGGGTCGTGCCGTGAATTTTATTCAGGCATGACTAGCCTAGGGTTTTTCTGTCTCTTCCCTTAACCGCAGATTGTGGTATACCAGCAAGTTTTGGGATTCAGTCAGAATCTCAGAGTATTTAGTCTTGTGTCAGCGACCTACTGGCAGGGTGAATGGGTTGTAGGATACCATCATTTCCCTGCCAGCTAGGCTGCCGACATTGGAGGCTAGCCCTTCCTAGCCGCACTTGAAGTGGTGGTAGGATACCACCTTCTCCTTGCGGTCTAGAAGACTAGTCCTGTGTTCGCAGTCCCCTAGGCTGAAGAATAGTATTCTTCTTTTGCCTAGGATGGCAGCGGCACTGGAACCCTGTTTCTCCCTTGTTGAGAGGAGGCGGCAATGTCACCGTCCCCTTAAATGTATTGCCAATCTCTAGGTTGGAGAACTGAGTCTCTCCTGTCACCTAGGATACTGCCGATACTGAAACAGAGTTTTTTAGGTGTAGTAGGACTGACAACTTTGCCAGCTCCTTTCACACCTTATACAGGACCCGGTTCCCTCCCCCACTGTCCACTTTATGATGGCCGAGCCATTGTCTTTCACTGGGCCGGCGTCCTGCAACCTTACCGTTGCCGGTGGGTTGCCGGGGCCGGCCAGACTCCCTCTCTACGGACGTTGCCCGGCTGCCGGTAGCTATGTTAGCTGCAGGCAGCCATGACAACTGCCAGCAGTCATAATGATTGTCGGTGACCATGTGTCTTTCAACTGCCGGCGGCCATGACGACTGCCGGCTGTAATGCATACTGCCGGTCGCCACATCATCTGTCGGCAACTATGATCTCTGCCGGTGGCTGGCGACTGCCGACGGTGGCTGGCGGCTGCCGGCAGCAATGATGGCTGTGAGTGGGAAGTCCCTTCTGTCCCCAAGGTTCTTAAGTTCTCCCTTGGACTGCTAGCCACAGAGTACCGCCGGCCAGACCGGCACAGATAGGTGCTGACTCAGACAGCAGCACGCCGACTGTACTGGTACTGCCGGAGGCTAGCCTGCCGGCAGTGTATCGGCGGCACCTTGCCAGCAATCGTACTGTAGCTGCATGGAAGCCTGAATGGTACATTTTACCATTTCATTTGAATCTTCTTTCTGGAGAAAGTCAGTAAAATTAGACTTTTAAATCCTTAATTACTGTATACATACACAGTAAGGAGTAGCTTTACTCCATGCTATCTCTCTCTCTTTTAGCTAGCATGATGAATATGCCGGCAAGATCTAGCTATGCCGGCGACATGCCGGATGAACTACAGTATATGCTCTACAGGTAGCCAGTATATCTGCAGTATAGAATATACTGCAGATAGAAAACTACTATATATATATTATACTAGTAGTTATTTCCAATATATCTTGGGTATCCCTACACAGGTATTTGCTGAGCCCAATTCTATATTGAATGAATATAATTTCTTCAATATTCTAATTAGAAATCAGTTTTCTGTATTACCCTACAATATTAAATATTTTCAAGGCCGGGATGTTACACTCCTAACCCTTAAAGGGGAAAGGGTAGAACCTTTATCCTTGAGTCTCCCTGATCAGGAAACTCTATGATTTAATATTGTAAGGAAGGCCACGGCAAATAGGTTGGGTGGGATACACAAATATATGTCTTTATTTTTTCCTAGTCCAGTTGGCGTCATGCTGGACCGCGCTGTGAAATGCTTGCTACAAAAGCAGCATACTGGTGGAACTACAATATATAATTGTACAGTAGCCAGTAATTTGAAATATATACATACTGCAAATAGAAAACTACAGTACAATTATACAGTAGTTATTTCTAACATAGCTTGGGTACCCTTGTGCGAGCTTCTGCTGGTACTGCTCCTATATTGAAAGAATAGTATTTCTTTAATATTCTGATTGAGAATCAGTCATCCTATCCCCACAGTGTTAAGAATAAAAAGGGACAGTGAATTTGTACTTCTCTACCCCTAGGGGGTAAGAGCCCCTTTTGGTTGGAATTCCTTGATAGAGAAATCTCCCTATAGTTAATACTGAGGGGAGGTAACAGCATTTGCTTGCAGGGGGTACACAAGTATGTGTCTCCTACTGTCCCTTTATAGCTTACTATCCTAAGCTATTTTGTTAAAAGATGACTTTTACATGTTGAATATCAGTGAGATAATCCATTATATACTCATTCTGTTTTCCTTTCTTTACAGGAGGATCACCAGATACCTTGTGCTGCAGTCTTCTACAAGGCCAAGAGTAAGTATTTTTACGGTCATAATACTTGCAGGTTTCATGCCCCCTGCAATATTATTTCCGAATCCCTACATTATTGGAACCCGCAGGTTTGCAATATATGCCGAACCTTAATGTCCGAGGGTTTCGAAAATCCCAATTCTATAGAGACTAGGGATACAGCTCGTTACAAATTACGCAAATGGGTGAGAGGCTTCCAGAAAATCTCTCCAGGACCTTACCTACCTAATGATAGGATGCGTAAGCTATTATTTCCGAAGGCAAGTAAGGAAATAGTGGTGCCTCAGGCACCAATTACATCCCCCGACGGCCAGATAGCCTTTGGGAAGAACGGCAGGATGTGCCCAGGGGTAGAAGGGGAAAATGTCGTGTCGGAATTGCCTCCGCCTATGCCGGCTCTAGAGCCATTGACGTCGACATCCTTATCTTCTACCCCTCTATTAGATAGAATGGAACAATTATGTGCCCAAGTGAATAATCTAATAGAGAGGTTTTGTAAACAAAACGAAAAACAGGAAGTAAAATGCAAGATAGAGCCTCGCAAAGCTTCTCTTGTCGCTTCCCAAGGGTCATTCTAACGACCCATGGATCAAGACCTACCGAAATGCTCCAAAACCAATCCCTGGAGGTTTGCGGAGCTGATGCCGATTTTAAATGGCAAACTCTATATCTCTGAGAAGATAGGTGCTGTTCCTTTGGACAAAATCTAATTTTGGCCAAGCTTTGATGCTTTCCATAATTGTTTTGTTCGTCTGATGTATGAACCAAAGTCAAGAAAAGGAACGGAATCGAAGGAGGTCATGATTCTCGACCATGATAAGGTACAGGCTATCCTGTCAAGTAGCCTGAAAAAGGCGGGTTACTCGGAGTCGAAGGTATTCTCACAGGATAACAGGCACCCTTCCTTTCTTGCTCCTGTTTCAATCTCATTCCCCTTTATGGGGAAGGCATTTAAATCTGTTGCCAAGGCAGTGGAGGCGGGTAGGCCATGTCCTGCACTCGAGGAGTGCAAGCCTCTGTCACCAGCCTTTCCCAGACAGGAGAAGGATTGGAAGGAAGTCCATTTACCTTTCTCAGTAGGAAGATTAGATGCGGATGTCGCCAGTCGACAATTTAACGAACGTCTCCCTAAACTATCCGAGTTTCTCTTGTATGATGAACAAGAGACAAAGGAGAGACTTGCAGCCTCCCTTTCTCTACAAAACTACATAGAGTTGTGTTCAACCTATCAAAATACCCCAGACATGCTCATGGTCCTAGCCAAAATGCATATGGCTGCCTTAGTGAAGGACCTTTATGCCTTTATGAAGGCTAGGAGAGCATGTAGAGAGTTTTTGTTCGCTGCTGCAACGGTGAAACACGAAACAAGGAAGCTAATATCTTCCAACATCTGGGGTAAAGACCTCTTCCCAGACGAGGTAGTTAAGAAAGTGATTAAGAGCGCCACCAAGGAGAACATAAGTCTTCTCCAAAAGTGGGGCATCCTTTCAAAGAGAAAATCTTCCATGGTTGTGGGTCCCAAACTTAAAAAGAAGACGGGAAAAGCTGGAAATATCCGGGCTGTTCAACAACATCCCACAGTTCCAGTGACCACGGTGCCACAGGGAGGTGGTCAAAAGTTTAAACCTACTGATTATTCGAAGCATGAAGATGCTTCTAGTAGGAGGGAGGTTCCTTCAGGATCGTCGGACCTTCGATCCTTGGGTCCAAGGCCTAATCAAGATGGGACTATGATGGGAAACAGAAATGTCTCCACCATCATTTCCTTACCTTCTCCTACAATCCAAAACCCTCCTGGAGGAGTATACCTGAGAGCTCTAGAGCATACAGGTGGTAAGGAAACTTTAGTCCATCGAGTTCCAGGGAAGGCTGTTTATTGTTCACGAGAAGGACTCAAGATATCTCGGAGTCATTCTGAACTTGTCGCCACTCAACAAGTTCATATAAAACAGCAAGTTCAGGATGTTAATCCTTCTGAACATATGGACCTTGTTTCAAAAAGGGGTGTTCTTAGTCTTGTCAGACCTGAAAGGTGTCCTTTGGCAACTTCCAGTCAATCACCCCCTCCCCTCCTATCTAGGATTCAAGTTACAGATAGTAACATACATCCTAGGAAAGATACGTGTTAGACTAGACACAGTCCTAAATATCTTCATAGGATTGGCAGATTTAGTCACGTAAAAACCAAGCCTAAAAATGGTTCAGGCAACAATGTACCTGGACGAGAGGCTGGTGTGGGCAGCACCCGAAGTGGCTGGTCTATGTGCATCCAAGGAAATGACCCGGTTCCCGGGACATCGTGGATGCAAGATAAGCTTCTAGAAGTCTCGTTTCTCTCCAGCTCAAAGGTTTCAATGGCTGAAAAACCATTGAAGCCTGTGGTCACTTCAACTCTCCTTTCCCTTGGGAATATAAAAGGAGATCGCAAGGTCGGTCAAGAGACTCAAATAATCAGTCAGATTTCCAAGACGCTAACAGGGAGAAGCTCTGAACTCTCCCCAGTTTGCAATAGTGACAGACCTGGTGCTAAGAGCACAGCGGAAAGATGCGTCAAGACCCTGGAGAAAATACACATCAAACGCTTGAAGAGATCTAAAAAGACCGATATCGGTCCCTCTTTAATCGCTTCTCTAACAAAAGTCAAAGCCCGAAAGTCCCAAGACTATGCTGGTCCTGTCATGAGTGGGGAAGCTCTCTCCACACAGATGAGACTTCCTACGACTGATCTGGGACACTGAAGCGATAATGAGACGTCGCAATCGACAATGCTAAGGAACGTCTCATACAGTCTAGGTGAAGTTAACCATCCCTTTCTTAAAGCGATGGCACCTATCAGCAGTTCATATACAATTGATATACTATGTGACAGTGGATGCTCTATTTCTGTTCAAGCTGATAGAGTTGGAATGGTCCATGGACGCAGACCTATTCCCTCCCAGATGGGAACAAGTCCCGGAACTGCAGATCGACCTCTTCATCACAAGCATCTTCAAGAAACTACCTCGTTATGTAGCCCCATACGCGGATCCTCTAGTGGAGTTTATAGACAGCATGTCTCTAGTATGGAATGGATGGACTCAGGTATTCCCGTTCATCCCATCCAATCACCTGCTGAAGGTCCTCAACAGGCTCAGATACTTCCCAGGGAGAGTAGGTCTATTGGCTCCCAAGTAGCCCTAGAGCAATCTGTCCTCCTTAATGAAGGAACTGAAGCTGAAGCTGGCCCTAGTTCTGGACCTAGGTCTCTTTCAGAAGGTTCAGAAATTAATTGCCTTCGTTTTATCACAGAGAACCCAAACCCTTCATTTCATGATTTTCTTGCCCTAGTGGTTAGAAAAAGATTTGGGATCTCAGAAGGCAATATAGAATTCTTAGAAAAATACAAGTCTAAGTCAACTAGAAGACAATATGAGTCTTCTTGGAAAAAGTGGATTGCGTTCGTGAAAGCAAAGGAACCGAAAGAAATTTCAATGAACTTCTGTCTGTCCTTCTTTGTCCACCTTCATAATCAAGGTCTGGCGGCCAACACGATAACTACGTGCAAGTCAGCCTTGACTAGACCTCTTCTATATGCCTTTCAAGTGGATCTGGCGAATGAAATCTTTAATAAGATTCCGAAGGCATGTGCAAGGCTTAAGCCTGCAGCACCACCAAAGCCCATCTCTTGGTCTTTGGACAAGTTCCTACATTATGCCTCATCAGTGAACAATGAAGATATTTCCCTTGAGGATCTAACCCAAAAGGTTATTTTTCTGTTCGCTATAGCCTCCGGGGCTAGAGTTAGTGAAATAGTGGCCCTATCTAGAGATGAGGGCCACATTCAGTTCACAGAAGTGGGAGAACTGAATCTTTTTCCTGATCCAACCTTTCTTGCTAAGAACGAGCTACCCACTAAGAGGTGGGGTCCCTGGAGAATCTGCCCTCTGAAGGAAGATGTCTCTCTATGTCCTGTAGAGTGTCTAAAGGTCTATCTTCGTAGAGCTTCAGACTTCAGGGGAGGACAGCTCTTTAAAGGAGAAACCTCTGGATCAAACTTATCTCTGAAACAACTGAGGGCGAAGCTCACCTACTTTATTCATAGAGCGGATCCTGACAGTACTCCCGCAGGTCATGATCCGAGAAAAATTGCTTCATCACTGAACTTTTTTCAGTATATGGACTTTGAGCGTCTTCGCTCATCTACTGGGTGGAAATCTTCCAGAGTGTTCTACAAACACTATGCTAAGCAGGTCCATGAACTGAAGCATTATGTGGTGGTGGCAGGTAGTGTTTTAAAACCTGCCGTTTAATTCTGCGATGAACAGCTAATTGACTGGGACTGTCAATAAAGGGCGAAGGGGTCATCACTTTTAGGGTGACCTCCTTTAAATGAGTGTTACCATGGTGACACTAATTCTGTTCAAAATCCCAGGTGTGGAATTATATAGATAGCACTAGTGCCATGTGTACGTAGTACACAGTGTCGATAGAATGTAACCGGTGCAGAGATCATGAAGAGAAATTTTATTATAAAAATGTTTCTTTGATCTGAGAGTGGCACTCATCATTTCTTTCCCTTTCAAGAAAGAAATATAGTCTCTGTATTCGTTACGTGTATAATTCCATTGTCATGCTACATTCGTTTTACTGGTTAACTCATTTAGTCATTTATTAGGAATAAATGTCTATTAGAATGTATTTCGTCTGAATTCGCCCGATAATTGCATGTATAAAATGCCAGAATTCTTTGACTTACTAAAGTTAGTATTCTTCATATAGTTGTATGCTCACAAACAATAGATATAAGAGACACTGATATTGATTTGGCAATATATACAAACTATGAGACTGTTTGTATATTCAGTGTATACTTATGTTTGTTCATACAATATATGTTAACTTTGAGACCCCTTTTCTACTGTCTAGAATGACTCTTCCCTGTAGGGGGCAGGAAGCACTAACATTGTTTATGATGACAGATAACGGTGACGTCATTTGTCTCAATTGGTCCACATGACAATAGAAATGTTGTCCCAAGGTTAAGGCACTGGTGAAAATCCACAGATACACTAATACTCTGGTATGCTTCCATCAGGACGACATGGCTTGAGCCCAAAAAACGGATTTTGAAGCGAAGTGAAAAATCTATTTTTGGGTGAGATGGCCAAGTCGTCCTGATGGACCCACCCATCTGTTCTAAAAAGAAAAGATCTTCACAGTATCCCTCCCAAAGTACTGTATCTGTAGCACCATGCTCAATGCTACAAGGAATGTGCGCCATCTTGGAGATGGCGCTGTTGTCATACTCAAAAGTAGTACGAGAACGGGGGTAACCTTGATACGGCTCCCCTTCTATTTTGCCACACCCCCCTCGAAGCGTAAACGCTATTAGGGGTGCAGATTGCTATGTGGCGGGTCAAGAATACGTCCTCTGATATTACGCGATATCCTTGAGAAAAATTTAAGGATATTCGCGCCAGGAGTTAGAATTCTGGATACCTAAAGGTAAAATTCTCTGGGAATATCACTGTAGTACATATATCCCTTATGAAGCTACTTTAAGGAACTTCCATCAGGACGACATGGCCATCTCACCCAAAAATAGATTTTTCGCTTCGCTTCATAATCCGTTATTTGCAGGGTTTTCCTTCTAGCTGCACTTGGGGGCGTAATCACCGAACAGACTCCAGCGAAGGATTCAGCCTAAATACTTGACTGAGAGCCCACCTTTGTCACTTCGAGGCCAATACAAAATCTGAAATTTTCACCACTATTCTTTACAGATTCTCTTCTGTCCTCATACACCTGACAACACTGAGATTACCAAACAATTCTTCTTCACCAAAGGGGTTAACTACTGCACTGTAATTGTTCAGTGGCTACTTTCCTTTTGGAAAGGGTAGAAGAGACTCTTTAGCTAAGGTAAGCAGCTCTTCTAGGAGGACACTCCAAAATTAAACCATTGTTCTCTAGTCTTGGGTAGTGCCATAGCCTCTGTACCATGGTCTTCCACCATCTTGGATTAGAGTTCTCTTGCTTGAGGGTACACTCGGGCACATTATTCTATCTAATTTCTCTTCCTCTTGTTTTGTTAAAGTTTTTATAATTAATATTGGAGATATTTATTTTAATGTTATTCTTAAAAAATTCATTTTTCCCTTCTTTCGCTGGGCTATTTTCCATGTTGGAGCCACTGGGCATATAGCATTCTGCTTTTCCAACTAGGGTTGTAGCTTAGCAATTAATAATGATGATAATAATAATAACTATATGTCTGCCAAAGAAGTTGGAAAGAGGTTATGTTTTCGCCCCTGTTTGTGAACAACTTCCTGGCCAAAATTTTTACTCATATAATGGTGAAAATTTCAGGGATTAATTGTTATGTAGAGACGTGAAAGTGTTCCAGTTTTGAAACTCCTAGGTCAAAGTCGAGCCAAACGTCGACCGATTTAACCCTAAGGCATGCTAGTTTCGAGAAATAAGATGCCGTGGCGGAGGTCTGCACATTATAGGGCCTTTCTAGTTTAAGATTCTATAGAACGTTGTGGACAAAAATTACCTTTTTCTAGCTCATCTTTCATCTCAGCTATCGAGCCCATTAATCTTAGTGCCCTCCTTCATCCTCACACTCCCTTCCATCATTCTCATTTCACTTAAAATGAGGTTTAACAATTTTATTTCTTTACTTATTCGCCACACTCACTATTCATCTTACACAACCTGTGCTATATAAAATTTTCATCTTGGCTACTTCCTTTTCTCTCATTGGTATTCAATATGCGAACTAATTTCTATAAAAATCCTTTACATATTTCCACTTAAGTTTCCATAAAACTAAGATTTTCTTTCCAATCTTCAGGACTATCCCTTCTTAGCCTAATTGTTTCATCTAGTCCATGACTTACCTCTTCTCTCATTTTATCATCGTCTGAAATATTTACTACCAAATACTTACTAATACTACTATTCTTCGACCATCTATGTTGATATTAAGTGCTCTTCTTCCAGTTTGTCAATTTACACTCATGGCCTTATTCTTACTTAACATCACTCACAACTTTTCAAACAATTTGAAGCTCTTTCGCTTCTTAAATTAGTTTCATTTCACAATCCTTTTTATATGTATCATATGGAAATAATCCCTTTTCTAAGCTTCATTAATGACTCTATTTCTTATTAAAACTTTGACACCAACTGTTGTTTCTATGACTTTTCGCCGCACGCAATCCATGAATTTATCAAACAGCCACGGACACAAAAAAGTTTTTTGTTCTGACCAAGACCTTTGCCGAACTTGTTACAAGCTTCTTTCCCGGTAGCTGGATTCCGGAATTTTGGTATACTTCCTGAGAATTCTAAAGTGCAACAGGTAATATCCCCTTGCCAAAAAGAATATTTAACTAAGGTTAGAAAATAAAAAAAGTAATAATTTCATCCTATTGACAATGTAACTATAATAAAACAAATAAAACAATATAGTCTTATGATTGAGGTAATAAATGCCATTGTTTTGTATCGTGATTACATTGCAGTTACCAAATGCCTATTACTTTGCCGTGATATGTACTGTTCCTAAATTCATGAACACCACTTATAGCTTTTTCCTTTATATTGTTCTAATGCACCCCTCATCCACACAAGCTAATCCTTATCGAAACAGACACGGGTGTCCAACTAGAAGGGGGTGGTGTTGCTATAGTTGCGATATGAAGTAAAAGTTAAAAAGGTTGGGCAGCTAGATGGAAGAAATGAAGGATGTACAGACGTAAAATTTAAGGAAATGAAATAAGTACAGCTAAGGACCAAAGTAAGGCTACAAAGAGCTTAAATTAAGTCTACAGTCTTCCGTCTATCTCCTCTACACAGCACATCTCTTGCGTCTTCTATTCCGAGTTTCACTTGTTCAGTTACCTATATCTATGGTCACTACCCTGTAGGATGAAATTTTCCACATTTTCCATTTAATCGGTTGCCTTCTTTTTCTCAATAACCACATGTTTGACTACCCTGTCTATCACCCTGCATACTCTTTTGTGATCTATTCTACTGGACTTCAATTGAACTTTAAAATTATGTATTCCTTCAATTAAATGTCACAGCCTAAGCATCGAATGCTATTATTTTTTTCTCCCATTGCTACTGTCCCTAAAACCTGCATGGTCTTGTGAAAACTTTTCACCTACCCTTCTAGCTTCGTCGTTAATCCTTGCAAAATTTAGTGCTTTTTATCTAAAATGTATAATGTATAGGTTCACTTGGCTGTTGCGATTACTATCTTTGAGGGGATATTTAATCAAGTTATGAAATAATTCTTGAATCTTTGGTTATTTCTAATGGAACAGGAAACCTGATGAATATTTTTTAACTATAGAGTTGATACACGGAATTAGAATAAAGAAAATTTGCTCTTTAAAATGAAACAAGCTTGAATTCAAAGCTGCACAATTGAACAGAGCCATAATACTTTCATCGCTGGACTTTAAAAGCCTCGAACTATACCAGATATGCCCTTTTATACGAAGGCTGAGGAAGAAGTAGTAACGAGGAAAACTTTTCCTATAGGAGTTATGGAGAGGAGAATACTTGGAATTGTTAACAAAATTGAAAGCATAGAAGTTGAAGAGTATCCAAAGTCTTAATTAAAATTACCAAATGGAGAAATAAAATAAGTTACATCAGACGTTTATGTAATTTGCCGTATGTTGTAATAGTTTTCCACTAAAGCTTTGTACATATTTTTCAATGATAAAATCATATTAAGGCATCTTCAAAAGTTTTACCTCTAAGTGATAAGTCCACTGGTTTCTTGAATTGCACAAAAATTATTCGATTGACAACATATTCCTTTAAAAATGTGATAAGTTTTTCTGTACGAGCAAAAGAAAACTTTTTTTGCGTCCCAATTTTGACCTGGTAACAAATTGCCCTCGTTAAAATGGCTGCGCAATATTTTCCCATTTCGTATTCTAGTTCATAATTTCTCCATTTCATCTTCATACTCTCACAAATTCGTATGAATTACATTTGGAGCAAATCTTTGGCATCCCTCTCAAAACTGAATTTTTGTCAGCTATAACTTTTAGGTTCTCATACTTTGACCTTTATATTTATCAAATTGTTCTCATTTAATTTGTTCTCCCAAAATATATTAAAAAATTTTCTCTTCAACATTTTCTCTTTGACGGATTTATCTATGAACATTCTTCTTAAGAGAAGAGTGTACAGTACTTCGACCAATCAAGACTTTCCCAAAAAGATATACACAAGACTCTTGAATAAAAACAACACATCAGTCAGTAGAAAATTCCTGCATAAAGTCCGGAATTGTGAATAAGGTATTATTATTATCATTATTATTATTATTATTATTATTATTATTATTATTATTATTATTATTATTATTATTATTACTTGGTAAGCTGCAACCCTAGTTGGAAAAGCAAGATGCTATAAGTCCGAGAGGACTCCAACATGAAAAATAGCCCAGTGAGGAAAGGAAATAAGAGAAGTAATTAACATTTAAAACAAAATATCTTAAGAACACTGAAATCATTAAAATGAATCTTTCATATATAAAATATAGAAACTTAAAAAAAAAAAGAGGAAGAGAAATAAGATGGAATAGTGTGCCTGAATGTACCCTCAAGCAAGAGAACTCTACCCCAAGACAGTGGAAGACCATGGTACAGAGGCTATGGCCCTATCCAAGACCAGAGAACAATGGCTTGATTTTGGAGTGTCCTTTTCCTAGCAGAGCTGCTTACAATAGCTAGAGAGTCTCCTCTACCCACTGAGCTATTACATTGCAGTAGTTAACCCCTTGAGCGAGGAAGAATCGTTTGGTAATCTCAGTGTTGTCAGGTGTACGAGGACAAAGTGGAATGTGGAAAGAATAGGCCAGACTATTCTGTGTATGTGAGGACAAAAGGAAAATTAGCCGTAACCAGAAAGAAAGAATCAACCTTTACATCAAACGCTTCATACCTCCACAGACAAGGTTAATCGGAAGCCCCCCATCTCTCTCTCTCTCTCTCTCTCTCTCTCTCTCTCTCTCTCTCTCTCTCTCTCTCTCTCTCTCTCCAGTCAACAGCCCCACCTCTTGAGTTAAAGTCGAAGGATAAAGAACCTATGAAGTGCTGTTCAAACTTTCTCTCGTTAGCAGCTTTCCTCTTTTGAATTAATTGCTTAAATTTAAAACAGAAAATCCATCTAAAACACATACTCATTTTATACGTCTGGTGAAAATAAAAACGCCATCATTCACGTTTTAAGGGGCGGTCTTTGGAATACTTACTAAGGACATTGAATATAGAAAAACGGTATTTATTTGCCGATATTTATGCAGCACCATCTAGGTTTAGGCATGAATATATCTGTCTATCAACCTCACGTAAATATATAAAGTAAAGAGGTAACATTTCTGCAACTCATTGGAATGTCCTCAATGTATGATGAACAATTTATACCTTTTATTAAAACAGTTCCTAGAAAATAGTTAATACCACACATTGCTTTAGAGAGTTGTTGGCATCATTAACATTAACAATGCGCCTTTGATTTTCTGTACTTCGGTACGACCGACTGCAAGTCTGGCACTTTAGTGGAATACCCCCTATTAGAACCATTTTCTTTGAGTCCTACTAATAGAGCAACAAGTATTTAATCGGTGTAACTATGAAAAAAAATAATTTCAAAATTTCTCTCAATTATTATTATTATTATTATTATTATTATTATTATTATTATTATTATTATTATAGGATGCTATAAGCCCAAGAGCTCTAACAGGGAAAAATAGCACAGTGAGGAAAGGAAATAAGAAAAAAAAAACTATATGAGAAGCTATGAACAATTAAAAAAATATTTAAAGAACAGTATCAACATTATACCGTGCCAGGTGGTATATATCAGCAATCCATGTTTGCCAATAGTTATACTCTTATAAGCAGATGAGCAATTTGGTGGAGTAATGAGAGCATTGGGTGTGGAGGAAATGCCCTCCTATATCTCGATGAAGTCACTGTCAGCAGGGTGACGGATGAGGTTAAGGCGATGGACAAATTGTCTGTTTGGCTTTTACTCCTGATGCCTGGCAGTTGATCTTACTAGAATTAGTATGGACCAGCAGGGTCAATTGCCTTAGTTAGATAGGCACTGTCCATCACAAGGAACTGTCTATCCTTTGATGTATATAGCCAATGAATTCTCTATGGATTTAGTCAGTCATGGAAAGAGAAGATGAAAGAATGGCCCCCAGTCCGGGCGTAGCGGGATGCTAAGAATCTCCTGGTTTATAAATACTAAAGAAAAATTGAAAATAGTTCATTGGAATGCTAGAACCCTGAATCTGATTGGGAAGTTACAGCAAGTGAAACACGTTGTAAGGGGATTGGTAAGGAAACTTTAGACCAAGGCTAAAGTTGGAAGGAATAATCAAAGGATAGAGAAAGTAATGGGTGTCGAGGGTCTTGGCGAAGTGGCAATTGAAAATGGAGCACATTTCATAAGTTTCTGTTCAGCAAACAATCTTGTCATTGGAGGTACTCTTTTTCAACACAAGAACATCCACAAGTATAAATGGACTTCACCGTGTGGCAGTTACAAACATCAAATAGATCACATTGCTATTAATAAAGAGAGAAGGAGGACTCTGAGAAATGTAAGAAACTATAGAGCTCCAGATATTGGTAGTGATCACCAGCTCCTCATTTCCACACTGAAATTAAAACTGAAAGCACCCAACAGAAAGGTAGATAGAATATATAGGTTTGATACAACTAAACTTTTAGAAGAAGAGCACAGAGAAACATTTACAATTGAATGCAGGAATCGATTTGTAGTCTTAGAGACTTTGAGAGACGAGGAGCAACAGTTAATGAAAAATTATGTGATATTAAGAATATATATCAGTCAATTGGTAGTGAAGTCTTGGGACACACAGTTACAAAGAGAAAGCTGTGAATAGCAAATGATACTTGGGATACTATAAAAATGAGACAAAAACAGAAATTGATTGTTGAAAGTTTTCGAGGAAGTAATGAAAATTACTAGGTAGAGCATGCTAAGTATTGATAGTGAGGTCAAAAGAAAAGCTAGGAATGATTGGAGAGAATATTTAGATAGTAAAGAAGATGAGGCTGACAAAAATGTGAATTCAGGAACTGGCTATGGTGTAAGAATTGCTCATAGAATCATTAATGAAATCTCTATGTGGACAAAGAAGAAGAAGCATATATCTATCAAAACAGAGATGGATCTATTATAACAGCAGAACATGAAGAAAGGCAACGTTGGATGGAACACTTTAGTGAGGTTATGAATATGAAGGGAGTAATTTGATTGAAGCTGATGAAGGCCTTGATGTTTCCATGAATGAATTCAGTGTGTTTGAACTCGAAGCTATCCTCAAAACACTAAAGAGAAGAAAAGCCTCTCGGTACGATGGAATAACTGCCGAGATGATACTGATCGATAATGAAGTGACTCCCAGACTACTTACAAGATTATTTTGCAGAATGTGGCATGAAGAGGCAAAACCTGAGAAATGGGAGTTAGGAGTGTTGGTGAAAAAAAAAAAAAAAAAAAAAAAAAAAAAAAAAAAGGGAGACTTATCTGACTGTAATGATTACAAAGGCATAACACTTACGTCAGTTTTTATGAAAATATATAGTATGCTTATTTTAAAGAGATTGGATGAAAAGCTGAGAGATAAACAAGCAGGATTTAGAAAAGGTAGAAGTTGCACTAACAAAATTCTCATTTGGAGACATGTTGTACTGTAATGACAGAAATACTTCATTTAACTGAATGGTAATTCCCTTGATGATTATTGGTCTTAATTAACGAATTGGTTTTCATCTCATCAAAATGATATGTCAGTCACATGTGGTTGAGATGGTGTAGGATCGAGTGTGCATACGCAGAGGTGTAGAGAGGCGTAACAAAGGAGTAGTTGTGTCTGTGGATGAGAGTTTGTGATTGAGTGCACAAGGTAAACAAAGGCGTAGTTGTGTGAGCCTCGGGCGTAGCTGTGCAAGGTAAGCTCAGAGCGCACTCTTCAAGTGGACAGCGATGAGTGTAGAGGGGAAACGGTGTTGCTCCCCTTATTATTTTGTGAAATTTTTACTTTCTCCCTTGTAAAAGATATGCACTTGTTTTAGTTATAATTCATGTGTTTTAATAACACTTGATATTGTCTATAGTGGTTATCTATTTTAAAGGTAATAACAGAATTATCAAATAAGGTTACGATAATTTTTCCAGTATTGAGACTGCTTCATGCTGCGCTTGCATGTGGTTGGAATTGTGCCACCAACCGTAAGTTAAGATGTGCAATATTATTCCCAGATTTGTGAAAGTGTTTGTTCTTGAGTTGCCAGGCTAACTGTGCAGCGTAACCAGTATGTTAGGTAAGAACTCATGTTGTGTGACATAGGATCGTTGTCCTAAATGAAGACTTTGTATTACAGGGTACCAGTTTGAAGTACCTGTCATGTACTAGCACTTGTAGAAGTAAGAAATAAAAAGACCTCGGGAACCAGCCTTTCCCTCAACCTCCACTACACATGAAGATCTGTCCTTCTCCACAGCAAGAGACAAGTTTAACTTTAAGACTAGGCTTAGAGTATCTGCCTATACCTATGGTGTACACGGTATTAGCCTATTCCAAGGTTTGGTTTCTTATAGAAAGGCTAGCCAGGAATAAGTTGATTGTCCTAAATTGAATGGTAGCCTCCAAATGAAAATCAGGTCAATTGACGACGGTAAGAGTTAAGTAAAAAGTCATTGTTGGAAACGGCATGACATATGGTGGCAGCGGTGGGATGGATATATTGTACAACAATGTGTAGAATATAGAAATCCACTTTTGATGGGATTTGTGGACTATGAAAAAGCCTTTGATAGTGTGCACTGGCCAATTTTATGGAGAGTTCTGCGTCATTATGGAATTCCTCTTCAATATGTAAATTTGATTTAGTCTGTTCATGAACATAGCAGGTGCAAAGTTAATGTTAATGGAGTCTTGTCAAATGAATTTCCAGTGAACAGCGGAGTACTTCAAGGGAATCTGTTGTCACCTATGTTGTTTATCCTCCTAATGGATTTTGTATTGCTTAGAACAGTCGGAGATGGCGGAGAAGGATTGGGGCGGATTGGTGATAGGAATTTAGCAGACCTAGAGTATGCTGATGATGCTGTCCTTGTTAGAAGAAAAGAATAGAAATGTCAATGAGTACACATCATTAAAAATTACATCTTCTTAAAATTAAGTAAATACAATAAATCCTAACTTGAATAAACCTACCATCTAAATATGGCTAAAGATTGAAAATAATCAGAACTCATGACAAACAGCTCAGAAATCAATATAGATTTAAAAAGCAGAATTATTATTGACCGCACATTAGGAAAATGGAAGAAAGAATCACATGAAAGGGACACCAGAACTTCCAGAACAGGTCTATTGGAACAAACTAAGAAGGAAAGTTCACTCATCATACTGCCTACACTAGCAACAGCTTCCCCCAAGGCAGCAGCAGTTGGGTTAAGGCGGCAACTATTTCTCGTAGCCAAGATAAAGACTGACCAGTCAATACCCCAGGCATGTCGAAACAAGGCAGTAGAGGCATTGTAAATACGACAGTGAGAGAGTGAACAATCCCATAGGGAAAGCTTCACACTCACGGGAAGTACGACAATGAATAGCAGCTAATAAGTGAACCTGCCAAGACCTGATCATTATCATTAACTTGTGAGGGTTTAGCCTGTAAGATAATGAGAGCCGTACGAGACGGCCAGGACACTAAGAATTGAAAATTCAAAGGATGTCCTGACAATCAGGCAGGATCTAACTGACCAACTCCGAGGACAATATTCCTCAGATATGGGAATAGGAAATGGATATTGACATAGGAAAAATTTAGTTTAGGGTATTAAACATGAAATATGCTGCGCAATATCATTATGATAAATACTTAAGAATGTATACAATAAACAGATCTTGTAGATCCTGTAGTGCGTGATATTCCCCATGTGTGATAGGACCAGGAAAACATTCCTTAAAGTAAATTAAATATATAATCAAATGACAGGATATTAAAAAGTTGCACAGAACTTTGGATTTTTTATGCATACAATTGTTGTTCATCATATATGGTTCTGGGTACTATAGGGGCTGATATTGAAGCAGAAAGATCTTTGGATGGCAACTTCAGTGTGTCAAGACTAAAATGTTGCTTACTGAGCCTATTTTGGTAAACAACGAATTTACACACACACACACACACACAAACACTCACACATGCATTTGCATGTATACACACACATATATATTATCATACGATTATGGCTCCCGGGTCTGGGCACCAAAAATATATTATACTATGGCTTATAACTATGAACCAAACATATAATATTATATATATATATTACGACTGGCAAGTTACTTGACCTCTCGAATTCCAAACTCACTTGTTTGCTTTTACATGAAAACTATTACACTTTAAAATATTGATACACAAATTCTGAGACAGTTAAATAACTCCCAGACAGCAATATATAAAGCACTGAATATCCAAAGGTCTCTTAAGTACACTCAAAACTAAACTAGGAAATTACTCTTAAGAATTATTTATGTCTTACTACGGCTCTTAACAGGATACGAACGAAATCTAATTCTAAACAATGATGATTGAAATAATACACGTTTTACAAAAAATAAATATATATTATATAAATTACAACACTTTGAAAAGAATTTCCATAATAATAAAATAAATCACTTGGAATATTAAGTATGAACAAAACTTAGATTAAGACAAAATGTTACAATCTGAAAATTATATAAACACTTGACTTTAAATGTTAAATTTGAATAAACCTTAGACTAGGACAAAAGAAATACTGCAATGAAAATTATACAAAAGCTTGAAATTAAATCTGAATGATACAATATTCAAGTTTGATACTTAATGAAAATAGATAACCAGATCACGATACAAAATCTTAACCTTATTACAGGGCCAGTTACAAAAACTTCTGCACAATGCCGACACTCACCCTAATACAATGAATTCATAATCACTGTTTTGTCTTACGAATCTTTTCGACACACGATTTGCTTTAGGGCACAGAGTCAGTTCGGAGAGGACACACTATATGTACTGAACACTTTTAAAACAATATTCTGAGCTGTGTGCGAGAGGGAGAGAGGGAAAGTTGTCTGTCTTAAGGCTGCAATTCTCTATCTCTGTCTGTCTCTGTAAACCTGGTGTCACTTTTTTATATGAAATTCAGCTACTTCCAGAAACCTCCTAGATTGAGGTCTGGAAGCGTGGGGTGCCGAGCAAGGCTTCAGAGTTGCCAAGTATTACTCTCCCAAACGCTACTCATGCCATGCTATACGGCTCTCTCAGTCAGCTAGCTCCGCCCACCCTTTTTCCCCGAAATAAAAAAATGATAACATCCTATCACCACGCCTTTCGCAAAATTTCCAACGTGCATGTACATAATTTTCCAAGGCACATGCTACTAAGCATTCTCTCTCAAACATGATGCAATACCTCATAAAATATAAAAGAACATTACCTAAGCCCTTGTTCATATCGTGTATGACCAAATAACACTCTCAAACAGTTACGTAAGACTTCATAACAAAATTACGTGAAATAAAGAAAAGATAATTCTTAAAAAATAACGTAAATTTACATATACTAACTTGAATAAAGAATGCGATGAAAGTAACGACGAAGGTCTTACGTAATTTACATAACACACCTACGTCTACATGAGAGGAGCTCATTTTAAGAGCTGGAAATTCATCTCTTCAATGCACAAATCAAATATGACTAAAATCATTATTAAACTATATTTATTCTACACTAGACCAGCTTCGTAAGAATATATACATATATATATATATATATATATATATATATATATATATATATATATATATATATATATACTCTATATATATATATATATATATATAACATTGCTATGCACTAAACTTACTTCATTCAATAATAATGATAATTAACTATATAAAGAGAGGTGAAATACTTGTATGTAGTGCAATTCCAACAAAACTTCCTGAGAAACTGTTTTCACCGTAATTTCAGATATTTTGTTATTTTTCCATTAATGTAGACTTTTTATTTACAAACATTTGTTAAAGGTATAAGAACTCATACCAAGCAATGACAGAGCTGAAGTTTCTAAAAGTTTTGAGACTTACTTGTCTGATCAATGTCTGGCATCCACTTTTCAAAATTCCCGTCTTAGTCCAAACTTGGGACTACATAGGTAGACTTTAAAGCAACTGAAATCAATATAACAAAATTCTGTGATTGTGGTTATATTGTACCCATGACCAGAATAAGGATGAATATAAATTCATGGAAAAAAACTGCTTCCCTAATTATAAAGCTCTGTAGATTCATCTGTCAAGTTGAACATCTTTCTGTATGGTGGAAAAAAAGTCAATACATCTTTGGAAATTATGGCACTAATGAACCTTTTAGTTTATCCTTGTCCAATGCAATTCTAATTCATTTCCCGTGTTATAAATATTGTCCTTATTTCTTAAGGTTAAAAAGAAACGGTCGACGATTGAGGTCACACTTCAACGAATATGAATATCTTCTTCGAGAACAAAAGCTCACTTGAGAGACATATCAGCAATTGAAAATGGAGTGCATATCGGGAAGAAATTGATCAGGCATTATAATTAGATACGGGATATGAGCACCTTAGCTGACGCTGGGATCCTAACCCCTTTGGTTCGTTAAACTTATTCATTAATCTGTGTACCAGGAAGCAAAGCTCTTGAGCCTCTTGAATTACAGGAGACGCTAATATGATATGTTAATAGAGAGAGAGAGAGAGAGAGAGAGAGAGAGAGAGAGAGAGAGAGAGAGAGAGAGAGAGAGAGAGAGAGAGAGAGAGAGAGAGAAATCTTATTATTTCTGAATAATATTGTCGTCCAGAAAATTAAAATAGCAAGAGTTCAAGTTGTCTAAAAAGAAAAACGATTTCATAATGAATTGGCTTATTCTTTTATTTATCATAATATGCAAAATTGAGACTACAATCTATTCTGTTAATGAATTCATAGTTCAATTATACAGTATAATTTCTCAGGTCCCTTTTGCTTTTACTTTTTCATTACATTTTGTCCATTTCAATCTGAGTTTTCTAAGCAGTCTTTGAGGTAGTTAAGATTTACATTGTAAGTTCCTTAGCCTTTGTATCATCACTTCATCCATGTCTAACATGCGATACCCCTAAAGTCTTATTTTTCTCGTGAGAGAAAAACAGTTCATTATAACTTTTTTGGGTGAATTTATGATAGCACTAACTTATTCACTTCCATGGAGGTCATTGATTTTAGCCTTATACTTTCTGATTATTGAGAATAATAAAAACAATTACTGTGACTTCTATAAAGGCTGATGAAAAAAGGAAAACTATATGACTTTCACCTTTCCTGTCCTTTATCTGAATTCCATATTTGGCTCAGACCATGAATCAAAAGAAGCCTTATGGAATTTGTGGGAATAGATGAGAGAATCTCAGACGATTGAAGTTAGTGATAACGATCTTTATGAGTTCCTCTGAAGCTGACGGAGTGAGGATCTAAAGACGACTCGGTAATGTCATATTTGCATGTAAATTGTCCTTTATTGGATAGTCCTTGAGAAGGGATGAGGTCTCTTCCTACAGGACCGCTTTGAGTGGAAAACATTGCCCCAGGGATCAGGTTACATCACAGATTTTCCATCTTTCACATTCGCAAAATCTCTCTCTCTCTCTCTCTCTCTCTCTCTCTCTCTCTCTCTCTCTCTCTCTCTCATATATATATATATATATATATATATATATATATATATATATATATATATATATATATATATATATATATATATATTGCATTTCTCAACATTAGGCCAATACGCCTGTGATGATATGGCACAAGAATACATCGTTAGTGAATCTAAGATTAAACATCTGCGGAGAAAACTTGAACAATATTTAGATACATAGACTATACAGAAGGATCATTGGCAGCACCTAAACCTCCGCCACACAATTCAATTCACTCCTTTAGTATTTTGATCTCACTCTTCCATGACAATACGGGATTTCCTTTCCAACCTTTACTTAACGCCATCTATCCTAGTCTTTATAACGAGCCTTATGATATGGTTGTTCTGGGGAGATGTTAGTGTCCCTCTCAGATTTTTACTTTTAATAGTACTTGATTTGGGAGTTTTTAGAAATTTATGAAGTCTTTGGACTTCATAGTTTCAAAGTATAGTAAAATGAAGTCAAATTTATAAAAATAAAACCATACACTTGAGTTGTGTGGAAGAAGAAAAACACACAAAAGTTTTAATTTCCAATGTTATGAAATGTTAAACATAATAAGGAATCAAAATCTCGAGATTAATGGTGGAATTCATATAAATTTCTGGTAATTCATCTAAATTTTAGTTGATCAACCAATAGTCAACACATTCTAAATTCTAAAAAGAAGTCACAAATTCAAACTCATTTCGAATTTATCCTTCAAGTGCAAAATGATAGAATATGTAATATTTGAACAACTAGTTAGTTATTTGGAAAGAATAGAAACATTAATTACCGAATAATCCGTCAGAATACAGACAAATATTTTTTACGGAAAACGCTGTATATTCTGTTGTCAATGATCTGTTGGAAATGAAGGACGAGGACAAATGTCCAAAATGGCTTCTTGATTTTATGTACAGATTATTATTATATTGTTTACGCAGCATTGGTAAAGATGGGGGAACTTTCAGTATCTAAACGATTACTTGCATGGTAGAAAGTATTGTGTACAAATTTGAAGTTCTTATCAATCTTATAAACCATTAAGAGGGGTGATCCCAGCGAAGTCTGTCAGGCCCACTCCTATTTGCATTTATAGGCCTACTATTGATTTGCCAAAGATATTACACAGACGGAGTAAAATTCAAGTTATTTACAGATGGTACACAATTTTACTTCTTCATGAATGACATTGATGATATGTCTGCGAGCTTAAACTACGTTCTAACCAGTGTAAGGAAATGATTGACAGTTAAACAATTGAAAATCTTTTAAATAAAACAAAATTTTTGGCGAAACAAAACAAAACAAGAAACCTTCGTAAAGAGATATTGATGAGAATTTAGTCCAGATATCTAGTAGAATTCATGACCTAAGTTTATCTCTGTTTTGTCATTTATCTCTCAGTGGTCAAATAAAAGATGAAATAAGAATAATGGTATATCATTTCAGAAAATCATTAATTTTATGAAGAAATAGCTGTTAAGTACTGCATTATTACTAGAATTAACTGCTGTAACTCCACCTATTTCAATTTTTCAAAGTTGGCTACAACTTAAGAAGTTACAAACATCATAAACAGAGGAACAAGACTAACGATGGGTCTTGCACCTCGAGAAGGATTTAGGATACACTTGCATTAGTTGAACTGCATTGGCTGCCTGATAAAGCTAGAATAATTATCTAAATAGGTGTAATGCCTCATCAAGTCATACGAAATGGACGTCCAAAATATTAGATTCACCGTACATTATGGAGCTAACATACGTTGTGTGATACTCTAAATGTATAAGCATGTATACGACAAACAAATCTTGTGGTTCCTGGAGGGTGCAGGGTTACTGAATGTGATAGGGCCCTAGGTGCACCTCGACTGTGGGTTCTAAAACATTCAAATATCCGGCCTCTAAATTACATAGATAGTTCTCACTTGCCAATAGAAGGAATGGTTATATAAAGTCTTCCAACAAGAAACTGAAGGCTTCCCTTTTTATTGAGTGTTATGATAAGGTGGACTTGACAATTAACGTGGATTACGATCGACAATTCGCCAAATAGCCTACTTGAAGAATACATGCCTACAGTATAGGATATAGATCTCGTGGCTCCCCCAGCAAGCAGGGGATATCAATGCGGGACGGAATCAGGAAAGCACATACCAATGTAAATTATAATGCCAGCCTAGGTTCTTATTCCCAATTGGTGTCTTCTAGGGGAACAATTTTCCTATAGAGAGAAACGGGCCTGTTTTTCAATGCAGCCATATGTTATTGCGGCTATAGCACACTGTACGCCACACCCCCCGTATATATTTATATATATATATATATATATATATATATATATATATGTATATATATATATATATTATCATCATTTCCTCCTATACCTATTCGTCTCAATCTTCTCCATTCATCATCTCCTTCGCGCTTCATAGTCCTCAACCATGTAGGTCTGGGTCTTCCAACTCTTCTCGTGCTTTGTGGAGCCCAGTTGAAAGTTTGGTGAACTAATCTCTCTTGGGGAGTGCGAAGAGCATGCCCAAACCATCTCCATCTACCCCTCATCATGATCTCGTCCACATATGGTACTCGAGTAATCTCTCTTATAGTTTCATTTCTAATCCTGTCCTGCCATTTAACTCCCAATATCCTTCTGAAGGCTTTGTTCTCAAATCTACTAAATCTATTGGAGATTGTTTCATTGTCATACTAAAAGTCATGTCAATAGAGTAACACCAATCTCACTAGACTGATATATAGTTTGATTTTCATATGTAATTTCAGGCGATTTGATTTCCAAATTTTACTTAACCTAGCCATTGTCTGATTTGCTTTTTTTTTAATTTTTTTCACTAAACTCCAATTCTAGAGACCCTGTATTGGAGATCATAGTTTCTAAATACTTAAGTGATTCTACCTCATTAATCCTTTCTCCTTCTCATCATCCCTGTCTTTCTTTTATTTATATTCAGCCCAACCTTGTGTGATATTTCATGCATTCTGGTAAGCAAGCATTGCAAATCCTATGGTGTTCTGCTAACAAGGACAGCATCCCAAGCATACTCTAGGTCTGCTAAACTCCTGTCACCAACCCAATCCAATCCTTCTCCACCATCTCTGACTGTTCTATGCATTGCAAAATACATGATGAGGGTAAACAACATAGGTGACAACACATTTCCTTGGAGTACTCCGCTGTCCACTGGAAATTCATTTGATAAGACTCATTAACATTAACTTTGCCCTTGCTATGCTCATAAACAGTCTTAATAAAATTTACATATCTAAGATGAATTCAATAATAATGCAGGACTCTCCACAAAATTGGCCGGTGCACACTATCAAAGGCTTTTTCATGGTCCACAAATCCCATCAAAAGGGGATTTCTATATTTTACACATTGCTGTTCAACATGTCTCAAAATAAAAATTTGTTCAGTGCAACATCTAAACTTTCTAAATCCTGCTTGTTCATATCTCAGCTTTTCATCAATCTTTCTCTCCAATCTTCAGAATAAGCATACTATATGTTTTCATAACATCTGACGTAAGTGTTATACCTCTGTAATTATTTTCTATTTTCACCAACACTCCCAACTCCCCTTCATAGGTTTTGCCTCTTCATGCCACATTCTAAAAAATAATTTTGTAAGTAGTCTGGGAGTCACTTCATTTTCGGCTAATATCATCATGGCAGTTATTCCATCGTATCCCTGGGCTTTCCATCTCTTTAGTTTTTCGAGTAGAGCTTCGACTTCAAACAGGCGTTATATCTTGACAATCCATGTTTGCCAACGGTAATACTCATTTAAACGGATGAGCAACTTGGTGGAATAATGAGACCTTTAGGTGTGGAGGAAATGCTCTCCTAAATTTCGATGAAGTCCCAGGCAGCAGCATGACGGATTGGGTTTAAGGCGATGGACAAACTGTCTCTTCGGCTTTTACTCCTATTGCCTGGCGGTTGATCTAACTAGAATTAATATGGACTGGCAGGGGGTCACTTGCCTTAGTTATATAGGCACTGGCTATCCTTTGATGTATCTAGCCAATGAATTCTCTTTGGATTTAGTAGGTCATTGAAAGAGAAGATGACAGAATGGGCACCACTACGGGTGCTAAGAATCTCCCGATTTATAAATACTAAAGAAAAATTGGAAATATGTAATTGGAATGTTAGAACCATGAATCAGATTGGGAAGTTCCTCAAGTGGAGAGTGAATTTATGAATTATAGTTTGGATATCTTGGCCCCAAGTGAAACACGTTGTTAGGGGATTGGTAAGGAAACTACTCTGGAAGATCAGATGGGGTTGGAAGAGAAGGGGTAGGAATGATGATGACACCAAGAGTATAAAAGGCATTAACTGAGTGGAGAGCTGTAAATAGCAGATTGTTACTACCAAAGTTCAAATCAAAGCAGTACAATATGAGTATTATAGTTTGATAAAGAGAAGGAGGACTGAGAAATGTAAGAAGCTATAGAGGTGCAGATATTGGTAGTGATCACCAACTCCTCATTACTGCACTGAAATTAAAACTGAAAGCACCCAACAGAAAAATAGATAGAATACCTAGTTTTGATACAACTAAGCTTCTAGAAGATGAGCACAGAGAAAAATTTGCAATTAGATGTAGGAATCGATTTGCAGTCTTAGAGACTTTAAGAGATAAAGAACTGACAATTAATGAAGAATGGTGTGATATTAAGAATATATATTATTCAGTTGGCAGTGAAGTCTTAGGACACAGCTACAAGGAGAAAGTCATGAATATCAAATTATACGTGTGATACTATAAAAAGGAGACAAAGAGGCAGAAATCGTTTGTTGAAAGTTTTCAAGAAGGTAATGAAAATTACAAGGTAGAGCAAGCTAAGGATGCAAGAATTGATAGTTAAGTCAAAAGAAAAGCCAGGAATGACTGGAGAGAATTTTTAAACAGTGAAGCAGATTAGGGTGACAGAGCTATGTATTCAGGAAGTTGCTATGGGGTAAGAATCACTCGTAGAATTATTAATGAAATCTCGATTGGGGCAAAGAGGTAGAAGCATATAACCATCACAAAGAGAGATGGCACTGGTATAACAACAGAAGATGAAGAAAGACAGCGTTTGATGAAAAATTTGAGTGAGGTTATGAATAGGAGATACGAAGGGAATAATTTTATTGATATACCTGAAGCTGATGAAGGCCTTGATGTGCCCATGAATGAATTCAATGTTTTTGAAGTCGAAGCTTTCATTAAAAACTCAAGAGATGGAGAGCCCCTGGAAACGATAGAATAACTGCCAAGATGATACTAGCTGAAAATGAAGTGACCCCAAGAATACTTACAAGATTATTTTGTAGAATGTGGCATGAAGAGGCAAAGCCTGATGAATGGGAGTTAGGAGTGTTGGTGAAAATGGTAAAAAAAAGGAGACCTGACTGATTGCAATAATTAGAGGCTAACACTTTCGTCAGTTGTTATGAAAATATATAGTATGCTTATTTTAAAGAGACTGGAGAGAAAGATTGATGAAAAGCTGAGAGATGAACGAGCAGGATTTCGAAAAGGTAGAAGTTGCACTGACAAAATTTTCATTTTAAGTCATGTTACACAGCAATGCATAGCATATAGATATCCACTTTTGATGGCATTTGTGGACTATGAATAAGCCTTTGATAGTTTGCACTGGCCAATTTTATGGATTTCATGAGCTTAGCAAGTGTAAAGTTAATGTTTATGGAGTCCTATCAAATGAATTTCCAGTGAACAGCGGAGTACTCCAAGGGAATGTGGTGTCACCTATGTTGTTTATCTTCCTCATGGATTTCGTAATGTGTAGAACAGTCAGAGATGGTGTAGAAGTATTGGACTGAATTGGTTATAGGAAATTAGCAGACCTAGAATATGCTGATGATGCTGTCCTCATTAGCAGAATACCACAGGATTTGCAATGCTTGATTACCAGAATGCATGAAATATCACACGAAGTTGGGCTGAAGATAAATAGAAGAAAGACAGAGATGATGAGAACGGAATATGCTATGGAAGATGAAATATCATTTGAAGGAGGAAGAATTAATGAGGTGAAATGATTTAAATATGTAGGAACTATGATCTCCAATACAATAAAAATTGGAAATCAAATCGTCTGAAATTACATGTAAAAATCATACTATATATCAGTTTAGTGAAATTGGTGTGACTATATGGGCATGAGTCATGGTAGGTCAATGAAACAATCTCCAATAGATTTGGAAGATTTGAGAACAAAGCACTCAGAAGGATATTGAGATTTAAATGGCAAGACAGGATTAGAAATTAAACTATAAGAGAGATTACTCGAGTGCCATTTGTGGATGAAATCACGATAAGGGGTAGATGGAGATGGTTTGAGTATGCTCTTCTCACTCCCCAAGAGAGATTAGTTCACCAAACGTTCAGCTGGGCTCCGCAAGGCACTAGAAATGTTAGAAGGCCCAGGCCTATATTGCTGAGGACTATGAAGCGTGAAGTAGGAGATTATGAATGGAGAAGTATTGATTTAAAAGCTCAAGATAGAGATGACTAGTGAAATCTAACAGAGGCCCTTTACGTTAATAGGGGGAGGAGGAAATGATATATATATATATATATATATATATATATATATATATATATATATATATATGTGTGTGTGTGTGTGTGTGAGTTTATATATGTATGCATGTATACATACACACAACACACACACACACACATATATATATATATATATATATATATATATATATATTAAAAAAAATACTTTATTTCAAAATAATTATCAACCTCCACAGTAATAAGACATAATAAAGTATAGTCTAGATCTTCTGCAGTCGAAATCTCGTTTAGGATTATTGGTAGTTTGCCATAGTATTCAAGTTTAAAGGTTTAAACCCCAATCGTGAATGGCAGAGGCAAGGGACAGTGGCATTGCCCTATCGAGCTGGACAGTGCCCTAGAGACTGACCATATATACATAAGATCAGTGCCCTACCCCCTCTCCACCTAAGCTAGGATCAAGGAGGGCCAGGCAGTGTCTGCTGATGATTCAACAGATAGATATATAAGCTTACCCAACACCTCCATCCTTAGCTCACAATGATGGTGAGGTTGCAGCGACCAACGGAACTAACGAGTTTGAGCGGGACTCGAATCCCAGTCTGGCGTTCATCAAGCAGAGGACGTTACCACATCGGCCACCACACTAGTTTCATAAAGTAATTGACATCTTTTCATAGAAAACTAAGGCAATTAACATTTATGTGTCAATATATGAGTATTGTCTATATCTAGAAAAAATATTCTACGAGCTTCCCATTTCTTTTAATGGAATATATTTTGGCCAGTGATATTTAACTAATATTGATACTCATATAGAAGGATTATTATTTTTTTGTGATTATTAAAATGATGGTAATGTATAATGGTTACAACTTTACAGCAATTGTTTTTGCTTAGTAGCGAGTCTTCAGCACTTATCTAGAGAATATCTCTTCAAATCAGAGAATACGAGCGAGATGCTCATAAGAAAATTCTCTCTTTCATGAAATATAACCTTAATATATTTTCAAGAGACAACTGCAGAGTTGAAGGATATATGCAAAAGATGGATGAAGTTATAATTCACCTCATTACTGACCACAACTGTCTCTCCTTATATGTATATATAAATATATATATATATATATATATATATATATATATATATATATATATATATATTCAATTCACTTTGCCTAAGTCAGGGTGGTCCAACTACAGGCCGGCGGGCCAAATGTAGCCCGCGGGGGGATTTTTTTGTGGCCCTCCACCACTGACCTAATTATGCAGTGTGATTTAATGTGTCGAAATATTACTGGCCCTAAAATGATCCCTCCTGAATACTAAATAAATAAAAAAATGATAAATAATGAAATAAGTTTAAAATTACACATTTTAATAGAATTTCAGAACTCTCTCTCTCTCTCTCTCTCTCTCCAAACCATGCGTTCAATACAAATGTTTAATTTACTTTTGACGGTAGATAGAGTAATAATAATAACAATAACCAATATAAATGTAACAAGATTAAGGAAAACCCCGCGAATAGATTGGGGATGGAACCCCTGATGTTTCGGATAGTTTTCAGCTTTCCTCTGTTTTGCAGTTAAGCACTATTGTTCATAACGTCTTTCCATATTGAGTCAAAATAATAAATGAAAGTGCTCTGATATTAACAGAGCCTATGATAGGAAGTAGGAAGAAGAATATTGTGTGGCATCAAATAGGTTCTGTTCTTAAGGAATATGTTCGAAGGCATTGTGAGACATTGTACAAGGGAAAGTATGCTCAATTTGTGGGAAAATCACGAAGTGGTATATTGAATATCTTGATGGACAAACATCAACAGCAAATGCATGGGCTACATAACTTCTGAAAACCACAAACAGGTAGTCTTACTGCTTTATAAAAAGTTACTTTGGTGCTTAAAAGAAATAGAAAATCATTTAGGAGTGGAGAATTAATAAAGCTGTGTGCAGTAAAAAAGGACAAGAGTTTGCTGAAGAAAAAATACCCGGTAGTAAAGAAATTTAAAAGTGTTTCATTCTCTTACCAAAGAGTTGTAAGAAGAGTGAATGAATTTGATCAGCATGTTTCCATGAAACTTAAAATGTAATGAAACATCGCAAGTACTTTTTACTGGATTTAGATGACAGCACTGGTGTAAGTGACACAAGTCAGTTACTCGTATTTGCCGCCACCATTCGAAAAGATGTTGTGGTACACGAAGAACTTGTCAAGATGCAGTCATTGAATGATGATAGCAGTGGTTCTGATATATATATATATATATATATATATATATATATATATATATATATATATATATATATATATATGACAGTACGGAAGCTATTGTTGGCAGTAATATGGGGTTAGTTGGTCTTTTAAAGAAAAATGGAGTGCATTGTATTATACTGCACTGCATTATTCACCAAGAGGCCTTATGAAGCAAAATATTGCAGATGAATGATACCATGACAAGTATTGATAGTATTGTCAACTTAATCAGAGGCGAAAGTGTTTTTTTTTTTTTTTTTTTTTTTTTATAAAGACTTTCTTTGCACCCAAGCAATTCTTACAGTATTGACTGCCCGCCTGAACGTCTAAACATGAACCTACAACTAGGAAAATTACAGAATGTTTCCCAGCTAGTGGGACATGTTGTTTCTCTCCGCAAAAAGCTGCAACTTTTCAGTAAATGCTTAAATAAGAATGATCTAACACACTTTCCTTCTTGTCATGAATTGAACAGAAATAATGGAACATACTCATCTTTTTTTCTTTTTTTTTTTGTAAAATTTGAAGGGATATAGTGTGAATTTAAGAAAATATATATGTATGTATATATATATATATATATATATATATTATATATATGCATATGTATATATATATATGTATATATATATGTATATATATATATATGTATATATATGCATATATATATATATATATTTATATATATATATATATACATATACACACACACACACATATATATATATATATATATATATATATATATATATATATATATATATATATATATATATGTGTGTGTGTGTGTGGTTGTGGTTGTAGATTAAATTTGATTGTACAGTATTTTGAAGTTAAACAGGAATAGAA
Organism: Palaemon carinicauda; assembly: GCF_036898095.1. Lineage (NCBI taxonomy): Eukaryota > Metazoa > Arthropoda > Malacostraca > Decapoda > Palaemonidae > Palaemon > Palaemon carinicauda. Next base: position 38,259,282 of record NC_090746.1, on the reverse strand, counting down.
CTGTGAAAGGTTCTATTTTTCCTTATCTCATGATTAGAAATTATTACTAAATACTTGTATCTGAGTTGTTTATATCTTTTTTTCTCTTTTTGTATATCATATATACTTTAATTATGATTTGAAGTTGAATATTAACAGAACTATATAAGCTTTGCATTTGTAATTTTAACCAGATTTTTTTTGTCTTGCTTCGGAAAAAAAAATATATATAGAAATGAGTATGGGGGAAAATCTTATGACACGGTGTGTAAACTCTTCAAGTGCATCTACATACTTGGTAAAAAAATCATCTATATAAAGGAAATGAATCCTCTCCCCTTTGGGGAAGGTGCTCCCCTTCAGTTACTGCACCAGGAATTATAATTCTGATATTAATTTTATTGTTTGACCCGTGCCATCAAGGATTTCAGGTAATGTGGCCCTTAGCATGGAAAATGTTGGACCACCCTGGCCCAAGTAATAAATCATTAAGAGAATTTAGCTAATTCTCACGCTGTAGCACTAACTCTGTCTATTGTACAAGATAAACGATTCGATTAAGTTTTTTTTTTTTTTCAACAGAGAGCTATTCATGACATTATCATTAAACACGTGACTTTCATGTATTCAGTCCCAAATAGTTTATGATTTCAGATTAACTATGGGTCGAGAATAAAGGCATAAGGAGATTAAGAAAAAGAAAGAAAAAAAAACGACTGTGAGTCAATACAGTAAAAAAATAGACCATGAGTTCACATTAACCCTACTCTACATATTTGTAATCAGACTGGCTCGTGACTATCCTAGATTTACGTTCAAATGATGAATCATAAATAGTTTTTGACTTTTGAGCAAAGTAGGAAAAACTGTAAAAAAAAAAAACAAAGTAAGTTTATATAGGATAACACTTAAAAATAAAGATAACAGTGGAAATAGATACTTTCCATCAACATGCCAAGTTTTACAATTTTTTTTTCTTAAAAATCCAAAGTTCAACAGTCAAACTTCATTTCGAAAACCTCAAATTTAATTATCAAACTTTTTTTTTGGAAAACCCTCAATTTTAAGTCAAACTTTATTTAGAAAATCCCAAGTTTAATGGTCAAATTTTTTTCTTGAAAACCCCCAAGTTCAACGGTCTTTTTTTTTTATTTGAAAAGGGGAGGTTCGTAACCACTCCATGAATCCCCCCCCCCCCCCCAACCCCTTGGATCCGCTAGTGGATAGCCATACATGAAAGTAGAGGAGCAGTTATAAAACAGGTAGAACATCTTAGATACCTGGGGTCTACTATAACTCAGGAGGGATAATTTGAGGCTGAAGTTGAGAATAAGATAAAAGCAGCATAGGGAAAGTGGATGCAGGTACCAGAAGTGGTATGTGATAGGAAAATTACAACATTAATGTATGGATCAGAAACTTGGGCTTTAAGTCGAAAAGAGGATGCTAACCTTGAGAGAACAGAGATGAAAATGTTAAGGTGAATTATAGGAATATCACTGTTTGAAAGATTAAAAAATTATGAAATAGGAAGAATGGCAGGTGAGGTGAAGATTACTGAGATGATAAGAGTTTCACGACTGAGATGGTGTGGGCACATGCCAAGGATGGATAGTGGGGAGGGAGTGAGGAGGGATTGGGAGGAACCTGTATAAGGCCGGCCATACACTATCGTGTACACCTGACAGGTACGCCTGAACAGTTACGCCTGTCAGGTATACCTGATAGTGTATGGCGGGAAAACTAGCCTCTCAGGCGACCTGACAACTGATGAAAATTCGATCAGTTCTGCCTGACAGGCGAGTAAACTTGATGTGTGTGTGGCGGTTTCATCAGGTGTACCTGAACAGATCTCACTTATTAACAATCCTTTGATGTGGACAGTTTAAATTTTTATGGTTACAGCTTTGTAATTTTGATTTATTTTACAGTTGAGTTCCTTTAATCAAGGGAGATATAAGTGACAGCAACTCGTTGCACACTGATTCATTCATGCGCAGAAAATTGTTATAATCAGATGGTTCATGTCTCAATTTATTAAGAAGATTGATATGGGTAAATTTATTTTTTCTTTGCAGCCATTCCTTACACCATTGTTTGCGTTTCTTCCGTTTGTTTTTACATATCTTAAAAACTACAGATAATAAGAAGAGAAAGTACAACTCATCTTCTCGAGAATCCATGGCGAACTGACAAACTTGACAGGTATGCATGAAGAGTGTGTGTGTGCTCCTCAGGTATCAGGTATACCGGACAGGCGTAACTGTTCAGGTGTACATGATGGTGTATGGACGGCCTAAGGGGGAGAAGTTCATAAGGGGGGACAGAGAATTAGATGGCGAGATAAGATGAAGGATGATATGGAGAGGAGTGGTTTGGTGGAAGAGGACGCCTTTGATAGAAGGCATTGGGGAGGATGCATCAGTCAACCGACCCCTTAATAAAGGGATAAGGGTGGGGAAGAAGAAGGCTGACATAAGTCTCTTTTATATAGTTAATATAAGAAAGATCTATTTTATTGTTGTTACTGTTCTTAAGATATTTTATTTCAATTGCTTATTGAATTTCATATAGTTTATTTATTTCCTTATTTCCATTCCTCACTGGGCCATTTTTCCCTGTTGGGGCCCTTGGGCTTATAGTATCCTATTTTCCAACTAGGGTTGTAGCTTTGTTAATAATAATAATAATAATAATAATAATAATAATAATAATAGTGACACCAATCCTACAGTTCTGCAGAATCTTATCAAAGACCGGAGACTTTCGAGTGCGATTGTGGACAGTGGAGTCATGGAATCATTGGAACAGTAACAGGTTGATACAACTTGACAGTCGGAACGTTTTGATACGGATCAGTGGTACAGATAACGTTCGCAGTAGCAAAGTGTGTGTTATATTTTATTGTTAAAGCATTGCGGGAGTTAAGTGGTTAATCAAAAGTTTGGATCTCCAGAAAATAAAACAATTTATCGTTACCAGTGAAGCAATTATCGGTTACCGGCTCAATATTGTGTGAATTATTCTGATCTTGGAGTTCGTTGGTGCACCGACACTACAGTAGCCCACGAGCAGTTAAATTTCTCTTGTGTTGTTTCAGGCTTAATCACTAGCCTGTAGGGTGTCTATATGTACGCTGCAGGTAAGCATCTAGTTGGTGGGCTGTGTTGTGTCTCTATGAAGGTATAATAGATCTAGGATCTAGTGGTAGTTAAGCACAGAAGTGGCTATGGTGGGCGGATGGGCTTAGATCCTTTAAATATGAGGTCAGTAATTGTATATTTTAATTTCTAGCTAAATACGGGAGATATATATCTTCTAACGTGTTATCTTGTATTTTATATATTTCTGTCCATGATTGATGGTGCAAACTATCCTTTATATTGGTAAATTGGTATTATTACATAAGTTGCCGTTATTTGATAGCTCAAAATACTATAAACAATCAGTTAGAGCATAGAAAAAGCAAAATTTTGAATACCACAAACCCAAGGCGCAAATAAAAACTAACATAATACGTGATTTTAAGTAAAATATCCCCTTTTTCAACTTTGAAATTTTTTAGAGTTGTGTCACTAGTCGTTCGGAGCTCCCGTTCGTGCGTATGTACATGTTCGTTGATGACGTAATTGCTGAAGTTCCACCCACGGCCTCAAATTGACCCAATGATTGTGATTTTCCAGTCATCGCGTTTTTTTTTTTAATCCCTCCCACACTTTTAAATTTCCTCCAATTAATTTGAATGATTTTCGGTGGCGTAGTATTAGTACCAAAGACTATATACTGAAGGAAGATAGGAAGGCTGAGCCTAATAGCACTCAAATGAGCGTGCTATTAGAAGATGCCAGATACTCCCATCCGAAACGAATGACTCCATCTATGAAGTGAATGGTTAAACATTCAGAGCCGTAACCCTTAAGGCCGATTCACACGACCCGTTTTCTTTCCGACAGGCTGGCCGTCGGTTAACCGGCGTCTAGCTTTCTTACGTGTATTCAAATGCAACTGTTCACACGACCCGTTACGCTGACGGCGGCCCTCGGACGTCAGCTGTCCGAGTCGGCTCGGCTTTCTTTCCAAGAAACCTCGTCCGGTTTGACGGCCGTTAGCCATCCGTCCCAACCAACGATTGGATGATATTTTGTGTGAACGAGGACCTGTATCGTACCCGTTCGTTTCGTGGCCTACAACCCCGACTTTTCCTCATAGTATAGAGTCATAGAAATTAGTTAATTTGTTATTGACACCATGTATTAGAGGTTAATTTAACTTTTTCATGGGTATGAGGAGATGTTTGACACGGCAAACAAGATGTATAGAAATAATTTACATAAATAAAAGATATGGAAAATGACTGGAGAGGTATTAAATAAAACAGGTGAGTTTATCATAATTTTAATATTCTTGGCATGGTGCATAGCGTATAATGAAGTTGCATAACTTATTTTATCAACAAAGTTATCAACCAACATCTTATAGTGTCAAAATTATCGTAATTTACCCGATGTTCACGTGACAGATTCTAAGTATACAATGAAAACCACGTGCTGGTAAACGGATACGGAACGCCTCGTGTGAATGTACACCATTTCGACGGAGGTTAGCCTCCACCCAACCTGTCGGAAAGAAAATGGGTCGTGTGAATCGGGCTAAGCGGCCCACACACGCTCCAATTTTTGGTCCAACGTTTTGATGTCAAATTATTTGACATGAATTTGATCGTGTGGCGTAATTTGATGGACTAAAAGGTTTGATGACAAATTTTTTACAGATCTGATTTCAGTAGATATTTTTTAGCCAACGTAAAAAATTTGTGCGTGTGGTACCTAGCAATAATTTGCGCAAATTAGTTAGTGATTAGACATAATCTGAGGACGACGTGCGTGGCTCATTGTCATCATGGCTTCAACAAAACATGAAAAGAAATTTCTTCTTGAACTTATTGATGTTTATAGAAGTTTACCACAACTTTGGAACATTAAAAGTGACTTATAGTGACAGAAATAAAAAAGATATGGCATATGAGACTCTTCTACAGAAATTCCGTGATTATTATCCGGAAGGGACGAAGGAGGAGCTGAAGAAGAAAATAAACTCACTGCGGACGAGCTTCGAAAAGAATTAAAAAAAATAAAAGACCCAAGCAGATCTGGAGCAAGAGCAGATGAAATTTATGAGCCGTCACTATGGTGTTTTGATGCTCTTTGGTTCCTCAGTGACCATGAAACACCGGCTTCTTCACGAAGCACAATACCATCGACTGAAGAGGTAAGTGAAATTATTAAGCATAATTTATTTAGTTGCATTCAATAACTGTTGCATAGATTATCCAATGTAATAAGGTATTTATACAAATTTCATAGTTATTCATGTCTACAGTGAACCCTCGTTTATCGCGGTAGATAGGTTCCAGTCGCGGCCGCGATAGGTGAAAATCCGCGAAGTAGTGACACCATATTTACCTCTTTATTCAACATGTATATTCAGACTTTTAAAACCTTCCCTTGTACGTAGTACTGTTAACAAACTACCCTTTATAGTACAGAACACTTAATGCATGTACTACAGTACCCTAAACTAAAACAGGCACAAATATTAAAGGCAATTTTATATCATGCGTTTCCTAACACGCTAAAAAGCACGATAAAAAATGGCAACCAATGTTTTGTTTACATTTATCTCTGATCATAATGAAGAAACAAACTGGAGGTAGAGCTTTGCTTATTACCCAGACATATTTCCCATACTTTTCCCTTAGAACTACATCACATCTTCCTACTTTAGATATATATATATATATATATATATATATATATATGTGTGTGTGTGTGTGTGTATATATATATATATTTATATGTATACACATATACATACCTACATATATACATACATACATATACAGTATACATAAATACATGCATACATATATATATATATATATATATATATATATATATATATATATATATATATATATATATATATATATATATATTACTGTATATATATGGGTTATGGAAAAAATCCGCGAAGTGGTGAATCCGCGATGGTCGAACCGCGAAGTAGCGAGGGTTCACTGTATTTCCATATAAAAGTAAAATACTGTTAGGTCGATGTCACACTATGGGTTTTTTTTAAATTAAGCATACTTTATTTAGTTGCAATCAATGATTGTTGCATAGCTTATCCAACGTAATAGGGTATTTATACAAATTTCATAGTTATTCATGTCTATTTGCATATAAAAGTAAAATACCGTTAGGCCGGTGTCACACTATGGGTTTTTGTCAGACGGCAAAAATGGATGCATTGTCTTTGATGGTGATAGACCAAACAAATGAATGATTTTTGGATTTATATAAGGTTGGGCTATACTGCCCATCCTAAAAAAAAATCCTAAAATCATTGGTTGGTCTCATCTATCACCATCAAAGACGATGCATCCGCTTTTGCCGTCCGTCAAAAAATGCATTATGTGACAGACAGACAGACTATTCAGAAGCCTATATACATACATACATATACCAAGGCACTTCCCCCAATTTTGGGGGGTAGCCGACATCAACAAATGAAACAAAACAAAAAAAGGGGACCTCTACTCTCTACGTTCCTCCCAGCCTGACAAGGGACTCAACCGAGTTCAGCTGGTACTGCTAGGATGCCACAGCCCACCCTCCCCCGTTATCCACCACAGATGAAGCTTCATAATGCTGAATCCCCTACTACTGCTACCTCCGCGGTCATCTAAGGTACCGGAGGAAGCAGCAGGGCCTACCGGAACTGCGTCACAATCGCTCACCATTCATTCCTATTTCTAGCACGCTCTCTTGCCTCTCACATCTATCCTCCTATCACCCAGAGCTTTCTTCACTCCATCCATCCACCCAAACCTTGGCCTTCCTCTTCTACTTCTCCCATCAACTCTTGCATTCATCACCTTCTTTAGCAGACAGCCATTTTCCATTCTCTCAACATGGCCAAACCAGCTCAACACATTCATATCCACTCTAGTTGCTAACTCATTTCTTACACCCGTTCTCACCCTCACCACTTCGTTCCTAACCCTATCTACTCGAGATACACCAGCCATACTCCTTGGACACTTCATCTCAAACACATTCAATTTCTGTCTCTCCAGCACTTTCATTCCCCACAACTCCGATCCATACATCACAGTTGGTACAATCACTTTCTCATACAGAACTCTCTTTACATTCATGCCCAACCCTCTATTTTTTACTACTCCCTTAACTGCCCCCAACACTTTGCAACCTTCATTCACTCTCTGACGTACATTTGCTTCCACTCCACCATTTGCTGCAACAACAGACCCCAAGTACTTAAACTGATCCACCTCCTCAAGTAACTCTCCATTCAACCTTGCACCACCTTCCCTTCTCGTACATCTCATAACCTTACTCTTACCCACATTAACTCTCAACTTCCTTCTCTCACACACCCTTTCAAATTTCAGCTTCTCTTTTGTGTCTGCAACCAGTACAGTATCATCCGCAAACAACAACTGATTTACCTCCCATTCATGGTCATTCTCGTCTACCAGTTTTAATCCTCGTCCAAGCACTCGAGCATTCACCTCTCTCACCACTCCATCAACATACAAGTTAAACAACCACGGCGACATCACACATCCCTGTCTCAGCCCCACTCTCACCGGAAACCAATCACTCACTTCATTTCCTATTCTAACACATGCTTTACTACCTTTGTAGAAACTTTTCACTGCTTGCAACAACCTTCCACCAACTCCATATAACCTCATCACATTCCACATTGCTTCCCTATCAACTCTATCATACGCTTTCTCCAGATCCATAAACGCAACATACACCTCCTTACCTTTTGCTAAATATTTCTCGCATATCTGCCTAACTGTAAAAATCTGATTCATACAACCTCTACCTCTTCTAAAACCACCCTGTATTTCTAAGATTGCATTCTCTGTTTTATCCTTAATCCTATTAATCATTACTCTACCATACACTTTTCCAACTACACTCAACAAACTAATACCTCTTGAATTACAACACTCATGCCTATATAAGAGTGTTAAAAGAAACAAATAATCGATAAATATAAGAATTACATTGCTTCCACTTTGCTTGCTTCTATGAAACCAATTGTAACTGCCAAGGAACCGATCCAAGGCTGGAAAAATAGTGCTTCATAGTTTCTTGAGTAAACTTTGCTTTTTCTGACGTATTCCTGCTGAATGTGGGACGTAGGGCTGCTAGTTCTCTCTTTTTAGTATGCCATTCCCCACTATGAAGCTCATGTGTGACATTGTCCTCCCAACCCACGCTTCCCGGAGCCACGTATCGGCTTGATTGTTGCCTTAAAAAGTTATGTAGATAGCAACATGTTAATGTGACAGTCGTTGCTTTTTCTGGCGAAAGCATCATTGGCCTCTGGAATACACCAAGTCTTGAAACAAGTATTCCGAACACATTTTCAACTATGCGTCGTCCCCTGCTTGAACGATAATTGAAAATCCTTCTTTCCTGGTCCAAAACGTCGTTTCCCATTGCACTGTAGAGTTTAAGGAGATTTCATTCATTGCAAATGCCTCGTCGGCCACGAAAAAGTAAGGCACATCAATAGAGTCTCCTTCATGCAACGGCTCGACTCCTGGTAGCTGTAGTTTGCCATGTTCCATCAAAGAACCAAATTTTGTATGGCTCATTGCACCTCCATCTGAAACACATCCGTTCATTCTAGCATCGACCATTATAAATTCGTATTTGGCATTGACAACTGCTAGCAGTACGATACTGAAATGTTTCTTATAGTTATAGTAAAATGATCCAGAGGCAATTGGGTTTTTTAATTGAGACGTGTTTACCGTCTAATGCCCCAACAAAATGTGGTATATTCCAATGTTTATTGAAATCGTTGCTAAATTCTTTCCATTCTTCAGCAGTTTGCGGCATCTGGAAAATAAAAAATGTATTTTTTAATTTCAGATTGACGATGACCAGGAAGGCACAACCATACATGACAGGATAAATGAAAGTACGAACCTACATCCTGTTCCAGCTCAACCTGCAAAGCGTAAGAAATTGGCAAAGGTTTCTAACCGCAAAGACGAACTGAAAGCACTAGCTTGTGAACATCTTCAGAAACCTGAAAATGAATTTCTCACAATGGCTAAAGCTTGGGCCAATGATTTATCTAAAATGGATCCTAAACAACTGCTACTTGCAAAGAAGGGAATAAACGATATCATCTTTGAAGGACTTTGTGGAAACCTGCATCGACAGTCTGTGCAGATACATCCCATCCCGCAAGAAACTCGATGTTGGACACCAAGTAGTGATACCAGTGAATATGCACCTAGTCCCTATGGGTCCCATTCCAACCCACCCATCAGCAGTACGATGGGTCACCACAGTGATTATAGAGATGCTCTACCACATCAATACCCAAACATGGCTGCAAGGAACTATACACCTGTGTCGCACAGTTTGGTGAAAGATAATTCGGGTAATCCTGTAGATGGAACACTTGATGCAGGAAGATATTTTGGTAACTTTAACCCAAATGCATAGGTATAATTCATATGAATGATCCAAAAGACAGTTACACTCTAATTTACTTATATTAGTAATAAATGCTTTTTCGCATTACATATTTTTGTCAGAATGAGGTACATTTGAACATATATTGCTCATTTATGATTTATGTATTTACTTTTATTTGCTATATTCTTCTGAATCTTTTCATTTTGTTAAAATTCATCTCGTACAAGGATATGTTTATATAAGATTTGATTTCATTATGGTTATTCATAATTTAGTTCACTAATAAAAATGTATTGGAACAAGCAGCATCTTTTCATTTTGTTAACATTCATCTCGTACAAGGATATGTTTATATAAAATTTCATTTCATTATGGTTATTCATAATTTAGTTCACTGATGAAAATGTATTGGAACAATCAGCATCTTCTTACCTTTATGTACGACTGCAAACACGTGTTGATGGCGTTGCACGTATCTATAACGATACCACCAATGGCTTGAGGAGAAATGGCACTCAGGAATTTCAGGTCTTCGAATGTGTTTCCAGTAGCCAAGAAGCGGAGAGTTATTGAAAGTCTTTCAAATGGTGATATCGCACAACGCATAACTGTTTTCTTTGGTTATATATGGTCTCACAAGATCTAATAGTTGGTCAAATGATTCTCCGTCCATGCGAAGAAAGTTCTTGAAAACATCAGGTTCACTAATTCTCAGTTCATCTAATAAAGGAGCATGACCAAATCGTTCACGACACAAATACCATTGCTGGGCCCACTTTCGTTTCTGTGTGCTCTTCAACGCAAAGCCAAGAACCAACGCTGTATATGCATCCATGATGACACTTGGGAGCAAAATGAAAATTTGATGAGAAGTTTGAGCGTGTAGGGCGAACGCCAAACAATTTGACATGAAAAAAAATGACAAAAAATTTGAGCGTGTGGGCCGCTTTACGGGAATGTAGGATGGAGTTCGATTGTAAATTTGCGACATATTTCATAATTTGCATTACTACGTCAGTATATTTTATACTTATATTCATGAAGTTCTTAAATTTTAGATAACTAAATTGTATTTTTACAAATAGGTACATTTATAGATTAAGAAAACATCCTTGTTTCTCAGTGTTTTTTTTTTTTTTTCCTGAAAATTAATAGCTGTCTTATAATTTAGTTGATTTTTTTGCAATTTCAAGTATTCTGTATTACAATCCTTTTTTAAATATTCTATACAATATCACGTTCGAATAAAGTAAAACATACTGTAAGCCTAAATCTGATTTGTTAAACTTAGTCATATGTGACGTGTAAGAATATATTTGATTAAAGTTTGTAGGCCATTGTAGAAAGATATTAGGTGTATATAAAACACAATTGTAATTATTTTTATTGAAACGGAAATGCACGATGCACTCATGTATACTTCAGTAATATAAACTAATAAATGTATAGATATATAAACAAAAGGAATTGTAAGGACAGTGAGACAAGCGTCACCAAGATCAACTGATACTTTATTCGAATGTGCACGGAAGTATATTACAAGGTGCGGACGGAAAGGTAGGATGACGTTGGCGCCAAATCAGAATGAAGTGCCCGCCAAAATATATGTGTTTTCTTACACTTACAAATATATGAATTATGGGTTAACAGAAACATGTTATGAAATGATACATATATCAAAATGTAGCTCTGGTAGAGCGGAATATATATACATAGGGAACCACAGTGTGGCGAAGAGAGAATTTAAATAAATAAGTAGTTTGTCGATTTTCTGAACGACGAAGGGATCGGTGTCCTTACAAGTACTCCCCCCCCCCTAGACATCGGGCGGCGTAGAGGGCTGATGATCAATCTTCGTATCTTTTCGGGCGTCGGAGGGTTCCTCTTGTTTTTGAATGGAGGGGCGCGCTGGCGGTCGGTGTAAGGATCTCTTCCTCTTGTCGTCGTTTGATGATTTTTCTTTCGTTGGGCGGCTTGTTTTGAGGCGGAACTCTGGATCTGCCAGGTCCAGCGGAGGCGGTGTCGCTTCCTTCGAGAAACGCTGGTTTCACGCGGTCTATTGAGACCCAGTCCTCTTGGCCATGGACGTCGAGAAGGAAGGCTTTCGTTGTCTTTTTAATTACCCGGTAGGGACCTCGATAAGGTCTAGTCAGTGGTTGTCGATGAGCGTCGACACGGACGAAAACGTACCTGCAGTCATCCAGGCTTTTTGGCTTGAAGTGCTTGGTTCTGTCCTGGTAAGTTTTGAGACACGGCCTGAACTTCCTGGCGATGTCCCTTAGGTGATCCAGCTGCGTGTCGTCGGTTGATGAGGGAAAGAATTCGCCAGGAACTGCGAGCGCTTCCCCGTAAACCTTTTCGGCGGGCGAAGGTTCGCCGTCTGCGCGAGGGGCGGTGCGAAGGCCGAGGAGTACCCAAGGAAGTCGTGATTTCCAGTCCCCGTCGGTGCAGCTCGCCATCAGGGACGCCTTGAGGGCGCGGTGAGTTTTTTCGACCATGCCGTTTGCCGCGGGGTTGTATGCCGTGGTGCTGTGGAGCGTCGTCCCCATCAGGTTCGCCAAAGCGAGCCATATTTCTGAGAGGAAAGCGGGGTCTCTGTCAGTCGTGATGTCGTCAGGAACGCCAAACCTGCTCACCCAGCTTGACAGGAGGGCTTCGGCGCATGCTTGAGTCGTAGCTTCGGTCATCGGCGATGCCTCCAACCACCTCGTGGAGCGATCGATGATCGTAAGTAGGTAGCGAGCGGATCCAGAAGGGGTCAATGGTCCCACGACGTCGATGTGTATGTGGCCGAAACGTCTTTTTGGCTGGGGAAAATCGCCTACCCCCGATTCGGTGTGACGGCTGACCTTGCTTGTCTGGCAGTTGATGCATGACTTCGCCCATTCCCGGGCGTCCTTTTTTATCCCTGGCCAGACAAACTTTTCAGACAGAAGGCGAGCGGTGGTGCGTCCTGAGGGGTGTGAAAGTCCATGGATGATATCGAATATTTTCCTTCTGCAGGAGGCAGGTACCCAGGGACGTGGGCGGCCCGTGCTGGTGTCGCAAAGAATAGTTATTCCTGCTGGTCCGAGGGGAATCGCACTTATCTTGAGCGCGGATGGCCCCGTCAGGTGATCCTGTGCTTCTCGGTCGGTGCGTTGTTCGGTTGCGAGATTGGCGTAGTCGATTCCCAGGTGGATTGCGTCAATTTCAATCCTTGAAAGGGCGTCCGCGACTGGGTTTTTCTTTCCTGGGACGTAACGTATGGTGCACCCGAATTCGGCGATTGATGCGAGATGACGTTGTTGTCGGGAGGACCATGTGTCCGTCGATTTCGTGAAGGCGTGTACGAGGGGTTGATGGTCTGTCGCGATTGTGAAGGGGGTACCCTCCAAGATGTGCCTGAAGTGGCGGACGGCGAGGTAGACGGCGAGGAGTTCCCTATCGAAGGTGCTGTATCTAATTTCGGCGGGTTTCAATTTCTTGCTGAAGAATGCCAGCGGTCGAGGAGAACCATCGATGAGTTGCTCAAGCACAGCCCCACAGGCGACGTTGCTGGCGTCGGTCGTTAGTCGCAGGGGCGCGTTGTCATCGAAATGAGCCAGGGTGGTGGCATTCGCAAGGGCATCCTTCGTCCGAGCAAATGCCTGTTGCTGGGGCAAACCCCACTCGAGTTTTTTTGCTTTTCCTTTCAGGACGTCGTCGAGGGGTGACAGGGTTTGTGCGATGTTGGGGATGAAGCGCCCGTAGTAATTGACCATTCCCAAGAACTCCTGAAGTTGGCGAATGGTCGTAGGCGTTGGGAACTTCCTGATGGCGTCGACCTTGGTTGTCATGGGTTTTACCCCGCGCGAAGATACGCGGTGACCAAGGAAATCCACTCCCTCCGCACCGAACGTGCATTTGTTGAAGCGTACGACTAGGCCGTTCTCCTGTAGGCGCTTTAGGACGGTGCGGACGTGTCCCCGGTGTTCCTCCTTGGTTTTCGAGAATATCAGGAAGTCGTCGACGTAGCAGACGCAGAAAGGTAGGTCACCCAGAATGCTATCCATTAGTCGTTGGAAGGTCGCCCCGGCGTTGCGTAGACCGAAGGTTGAGTATGCGAAGGTGTAGGATCCGAACGGCGTTACAATGGCAGTTTTCGGGATATCTTCCGGGAATACGGGGACCTGGAAATAAGACTTGAGGAGGTCCATCTTGGTAAAAAAACTTTGCGCCGTGCAACGCGTTCGTTAGGTCCTGCATGTTGGGCAGCGGGTAATGATCGGGCGTTGTGATGAGGTTGAGGCGCCTGTAGTCGCCGCAAGGTCTCCAGGACCCGTCCGGCTTTTTAACCATGTGCAGGGGTGATGGCCAGGGGCTTGATGCTTTCTTACAGATACCCATGCGTTCCATGCCCTCGAAGGCGCGTTTGGCATCCTTCAGTTTCTGAGGCGGGAGGCGGCGGAATTTGGCGTGAGTGGGAGGTCCTGTCGTTGTGATGTGGTGGTAGATACCATGCTTGGACGGGGAACCTGGCGAGTGTCAGAGCTCGGGCTTGAAAACTTCGGGAAACTCTCGTAGGAGGTCGGCGTAGGGGTGCGTCGTTACGGCGGATACGGACATTGTTGCAGGGCCGTGTTCTAGGGCGCGGGACTGGCAGGTTCCCGTGTCAATGAGACGTCTGTTAGCGACATCGACGAGGAGTCCATGGTGGGCGAGGAAGTCCGCACCGAGGAGGGGGCGATTGACGTCGGCGATAGCGAAGGGCCAAGAATACGAATGGCCCATGATAGATATCTTGAGGGTCTTGATCCCATAGCACCGTATGAGAGATCCGTTGGCGGCGATGAGTGAGGGAGCGTTTTTGTCGGGACCACGGTCTAGGTCGGACTTCGAAGGAGGGAACGTTGACTGCATTGCGCCGGTGTCCACCATGAGTCTACGGTTGGAAATGGTATCGAGGATACAGAAACCAATTTTGTTTTGGTTAACTGCGGCTGCGATGGTGGCAGGTGGATACTTCTGGCGTCATCTTCTAGGGAAACTGCATGGTGCTCTACATTTCTTGGCGTCACTGCCGAACTGTTGGTGGTAGAAGCACCATGCCGGGTTAGGCCTAGGGTTCGGTCGCGTCGGTTGCGGTGGTTTCTTTCTCGATAGAATGTTGATCTCGTCGTCCTCAAGGGCCATTGCCGAGGAGTCTATGGAAGAGCAGCTGCTGAAGGAGGAGAACGGAGGCGGTGTTGACGATGATGCTCCGAGGTGAGATGCTTTGGAGGCCTCGTGGAGCTTCTGAGCCTTCGACAGGAGTTCGTTCATCGGGAGCGTGTCGGCGTCTGTCAATTGGGCCCGTACGTCCTGTGGTAGGCGTCGAAGAAAGATTTCGCGGGATAAGCTAATCTCACGTCGTCGGCCGTTGCTGTCTGTTTCGGGGAGCATAAGCAGGCTGGTTAGCTCGTCCCATGCCTCGACAGGAGAGGTGTCACCCATGGGCTTGCCGGCGAGGTCCAGTACTTTCTGTGCCCTTGTTGAGACAGAGAGGGAGTAGATACCGATGAGTTTCGTTCTCAGGTCGTCGTATGAAACTTGGCCGGCCTGGGCGTCGAGCCATGGGGAAATCTTGTCGAATACCTCTTCAGGTATGGAGGTGAGAACGATGTCAGCCTTGGCGCAGGAGTCGCTGAGTCTAGCGACGCGGAAGAGTACGTCTGCTCTCAGGAACCAGGAAGTGGTGTTGTGTTGAGAAAAGGGCGGCAGTTTGACTTTGGGCGTGGAGGCGAGGCCGTTGGGTGCGATGGGCGTGTTGCTTCCTGCATCGAGGCCAGACGACGAGTCGGCGAAGAGGTGAGAAGTTGATATGTCGGTTAAGCTCATCCTACTGCCTAACGTTCACCGAAGTGTGGGAGAACCAAAGGCAGGCTCGTGCCTAAGGTAACGGAGTATGTAGAAGGTAGCACGGCCGTAATAAGTCTGTTAATGGCAAAGCCAAAACCGCTGATGCTACTTTCAACTCCGGGGTCACCAGTTGTAAGGACAGTGAGACAAGCGTCACCAAGATCAACTGATACTTTATTCGAATGTGCACGGAAGTATATTACAAGGTGCGGACGGAAAGGTAGGATGACGTTGGCGCCAAATCAGAATGAAGTGCCCGCCAAAATATATGTGTTTTCTTACACTTACAAATATATGAATTATGGGTTAACAGAAACATGTTATGAAATGATACATATATCAAAATGTAGCTCTGGTAGAGCGGAATATATATACATGGGGAACCACAGTGTGGCGAAGAGAGAATTTAAATAAATAAGTAGTTTGTCGATTTTCTGGACGACGAAGGGATCGGTGTCCTTACAGAATAAAATAACTCATTAAATTGAATCACACAATCAAAAGGGGATGGAAATGGAAATAAGGTAGCATACAAGCCAACCAAAAATGAAAGATAAATCACATCAAAGGAACTTTAATGAATTATACATAAGAAAAAATAACAGTAAATAATATTGCGCATATAAAAATTAAAAAAAAAATAATAACAACATACAAACAAGCTAAAATTGCGTCATGAATTACATGCAAATAAACTAATATAAATATAAATATGAGAAAACATAATACTAAAAAAAGGATTTCTTCATGAATTGAATACATAGTGCAAACATAAGACAAAGCAAGTATACAAACATAGAAAGCACAGATAGTAAACACACATTCAGTGTTCATGAAAATACAAATATCAAATAAAGTTTACAAATACTGTAAAATGTTAGTCTTTATTTAGGAAATGGAAAAAATAAGGAACACTAACAAAATATGTTGAAGCAGTATACTCCTGTAATGCTACTCGGGTGTGCCAACATGCTGAAATATTCATACACTTATAAGTTAAATATAATACATACCACTAAACATGTGCCTAACGCCAAATATGTCAGCTCCTGAGAAATACATTATTTCAATAGCTTTATGACCAAACAAAAATGTTTGAGAAAAGTGTATTGCTGATGCCTAGTCTTAATCTTATATCCAATATTAGTGGGGCTTACTCGTTAGTAGCACATATTTAATGTATTACACTGTTAGTACTCACCGTTCTTTGTCCTTAGGGAACCACTCAAACACCTAATGAGGATCGGTTTCTTTTCGTTTATTGCAAAAAACACACTGTGTGACTTACTCACTGTTGGCGCCATAGTCTCGTTTGTGTACCGTCAAATTTCGAATATAAACAAACAGACAACAAACGAGGCATACCTACAACGCCATCTGAACACTGAGCGGTCAAACTATTGTGTTAACTCTGGAGTTGCCAATATTTATATTTTGATCCTTCCTATCTCCCTTCAGTATATAGTCTTTGATTAATACCAGAATTAATAATCACATGACTTTTTAAGCCAATTATATTGCATTTATTATAAGACACGTGACCATCCTTAGGCCCGGTATTTTTTAATTTGTAAATTAACGGCATTCATTACCGTGGCTCTTGTTGAAGTGACATGCACTAGCACTGGCTGGCTTATTGATAAGTGGCGTTCTATAAAGAATGTTCATTCCGATTCGGCGAACTTTTTTTAATATCTTCAGACTCAAGTTGTTTTGCCGAAGGGAGTGATTTGCTCTGATTGCGATTCTTCCTGCTCTTAGCGCAGTGATCGTCATCAGGTTATATTGTGGACGATATCGAAAAATATCCCCCCCAAAATCAAAGAAACAAGTGTCATTATAGTGTGAGTGTATGTAAAGGTTCATTTTTAGACAATACCCAATTACCGCCTTGGGAAATTTCTCTATTCGTTAATCATTGGTTAGACAAGGGTTTCAAACATGAAAACAAACTTTGAGTGCTTGCACTGGTTCCACCATACAAGTGTAGACTGGCGTAGTTTTATGTAGTGAGGTGACTTTTAACTGACTTAACAATCGAGAGTCATTTGGTGGTCTGGAAATCATAGTAGAAATGGACGAGATTTTCTTTGATGAAAGAAAGTATAATAGAGGGCGAAATCTTAACAATGTCTGGCTTTTTGGAGGGATAGACCGACCGTCTCCAAAAAGAAATTTATCATCTCTCTTCATAAAGAAGGACAGACAGGTGTGCTAGGACCTTGATTTCTATAATCAAGAAATACATATACGGTCATTTTCTATTATAAATCGTGATGGCTGGGTCGCATATACAACTCTTGGAAACGAAGGTTATGTTCATAAGGTGATTAATCATAGTGAAAGCTTCGTTCACCCTGCCGATAGCAGTTTTCCTACTCAAATTGTAGAGCGATTGTGGAGGAACGGTAAAGAATTGTCTAAATGTCCGGGAATGAAAACGGCATATTTCGGACGTTAGCTTTTTCTTGAATTTTGTCGGTGATGATGCTCGCCATCATTTTTTCCTTGAAGCTGCTAGACTCTACAAACCTATGGGAAATGAAGTACGGCAACCTGCAGACAACTTCCCGGCCACGGATAACGAGTTGGAGTCCGATAGTGATTAAGGTAAAAATTTAGGTATTTATTTTTTTTGTTATTAATCGCTCTATAATTATACAAGTATTAGAAATCTAAGGCATAATTAAATCTGAAAGTGTTCGAACGATGTGCTACTGGTACCACGCTACGTAAGATTGTTAATTTTTTCATGTGACCTGCAATGGGGGTTCTTAGTGACCTGTTTTCTTACTAGGTCAGATTAGGTCAGGGGTGTCGGGTTAGTTATTTACTGAATATGAAAAAATGAAGGCGAAGTTGTGGGAGAACCACGAGTTCCAACATTGTCTTTTTGTGTCGGTACGATTCGTAAGGTGTAAACGTTGTCGGTGTCAATAGTTGTCTATGCGTTTTCACTTTCGTAAGTACAGTACTTGTTTTCTCAGTAAAATTGGATAAGAGAATGGTTTTCTGACATATTTTCACATGTTTTGAAAGAATTTGACAATTTTTCTCAGAAATCCATAGATTGTGGAGTTGAGGCAGTCAATACCTTACTCAACAACCATGTTTTTGGGCTCAGACCCTGTCGTCCTGATGGAAGGTTCCTTCAGTAGCTTCCTTAGGGTATATTTGACTACAGTAAATATTCCCAGAGAATTAAACTAAAGGTTTCACAGAATTCTAACTTCTGGCACGAGTACCTATAAGGTTTCCCTTTAGGATATCGTATAATAACGGAACGTATGCTTGACACGCCACATAGCTATACCCCACAGCGTTTTCGCTTCGAGGGGGAAGTGTGGCAAGTTATGGGAGGAGCCGTTACTAAGTTCTCCTCCGTTACTGTTACGATACTCGGTGACGTCATAACCGCTGCCATCTTGGTTAACGTCACCATTGCGCGCCTTCCCCATTCCTTCACTCGTAGCGTCTTTGACCAGGTGTCTTTTTCCCAGTTATTCGCTATTAGTTTCATCATGTCGCAATCTTCAGCCTCGCCTTCTTCTGGAAAGTTGAGTACCATATTCTTGTATTGTATAAATCAGCTATGGCCGTAAAGTAACGCCAATTTATCCTAAAATACTGTGTTTTGTGGCGGAGCTGCTGCCTTACCCGGAGGCGTCATGACGCTGACGCTGTTGTTCGCATCGCATGCTTTATTCAGTTAGCCAGAACAACCTTCCCGGTTTTATAACTAATGTCAGTATTAGTTATTTAGTCTTTATTGCTAGGAATTAGTTATATTGTGCCGATAGTATTCGTTTTCAGCGAGTGTAGGTAGCCTAATCCTCTCGCAAGCTTGCTAGCCTAGCCCCTAGGCTCGATAGCCTAGGCGTTTTAGTTTACTTTCATGCATGATATAATAAGTGTTCCTAGTGTTAAATTATGAAATGAAGATGTTAGGCATTTATACATATAAGATTCAGTAATTGCACATGTTTTTCCTCCTTCTAGGAAGTATACAAGGGGTTTCGATGATCTTGGTAGTCAACTCCCTCGCCCCTAACCTAACGCCTGGGCTTTTGTATACTTTCTCACCTCCCCGGTTACCTTCAAAGCAAGGTAATCTCTCCTCCCTCTGAGGTAGCTTAGGCTACATCCTAGCCCTCCTTACCTTGAATCTTATTCAAGTGAGGTTAGGCTAGGATTTTCTTTCCCCACCCATAGCCATAGTTTACGAGCTTTGAGTTTGGGACAGAACCTCAGAGTACCAGTCGTTTGCCCCCAGCTACCCCATTAGGGGAATGAACTCTCCTTTTGGTTCCGCTGGTCGGCAAAGGGGGTGGGCTCTGCCCTTCCCCCTAGACCACACCTGGTAGGGTTACGACCCTTCCTCCCTGTGGCCTAGCGACTTTTCCTACACCTGCCTTCCTGGACTATGGGATATGTTCCCCTAGCCTAGGTTAGGCAGGCCATGGGATTCTGTTTCTTTATAGTTTAGGATGGCACATCTGTGTCGCTCCTTCTCAGTACTAACCTACCCTAGGCTGGAGAACGAATTCCTCTTACACCTAGGTTAGTGCCGGTACTGGAACAGAACCCCCCCTGGAGTGCCGGTGAGGGCTCACGCCTTCCCCTACACCCCTTCTCAGGACCCTCTCCCCTCCCCCCTCTGTCCTTTGGTGATGGCCTAGCCATCACACCCCTGTCCACCGTCCTACAACTCGACCGAATGCCGGCGGGTTGTAGGGTCGGCCCGGTCCTTTCGTTGGTTAGTCCGAACTGCTAGGCTTCCCACTTAGTTGAACTAAGGGATAGCATACGATAGGTCGGCCTGCCGGTGATAGACCTCTCTATCTTAGTGTTCTTTGGTCCTCCCTTGGGCCGCCGCCCACAACTCTAGCCGACAGCCGGCTCTGTTGCGGCTGGATGGAAGCTTGCCATTCTCTCCCTTCCATTTGAACACTCCATCCGGAGGAAGACGAGGTTAGGGAAGTGAGCTACCGCCCTTCCCTCCTCCTTCCGCCATACCTTCTCTATCTCAATCAATGCCGGTCCACTGTCACACTACTCTGCCGGCTATAGCCGTCAGTTTATACCTGGTATCCTCTCTGTCTTATAGATTGAAGTCAGGGTCGGAGTACCTAAAGCCGGTTGCCTGCCGGGGGCCGCCGACGTGCCGGAGATCTGCCAAAATCCTGAGGTTTCGCCCTTTCTCCGTCACATAGACTGATGGCTGGGAGGGGTTCCCCCTCATCTGGAGATTCGCCGGCGCCCGGCGCTCTTCCGTCATGCAGGCCGTGCTGCGGGCGACACCTAATCATATTACATCTGTGGACTGTCACCTCCCCTCTGCCGGCAGTGTCTATTGAATAGCTATATACGATAGCCAGTACATCTATGGTATAGTACATACCCTAGTCAGAAAACTATGGTGTATAGTTATGCAACAAACATTTATAGCATACTCTGTGCATCCATGCGCAGTCCCTTGCTGGGACCTACCTGAATTGGGGATATCTACTCTCTTTTTCCCTTAAGCTGAATGAACTCGGCTCTCTCCCTCTCACCCTTACTAATACTCTGGAGGAAGCACATGCGGTGCGATTATCCATTTTGGATATCCCTTCCCCCTCCTTAGGGCGTTCTCAAGAAGGCCCTAGAATTAGTTATGGTGTGAGGTCACGGCAATTGGCTGGGCGGGATGCACATGTATGTCTTTTCTGCTTCATTTCCAGCTTATCTATCCTAAGCTTACACTTGGAAAGGAATCTTATATTGTAATTGAAATTACTTTAACTAATCTAAGATTACTTTAGGTCAATGATATAGACTTCTGTAGACTCATGTACCCCTTTCCTTTTTTACAGGAGTACAGCCAGTGTGAGAGCGCCTTCTGAAGCGTTCGGCGCCCGGACTTGTATGGCCACCTAGCGTGCCGAACCCACGCCAGCTGTACCGTTTCCCAGGGAACTCTCCGCTATTGGGATCTGCAGGTCTGCACCGTCTGTAAGGACCTGCTCAACGAGGCGTTCAAGGCCCCCCTGTCTGCGGAGGCCAGGGACATCGCTCGCGAGAAACTACGCAAATGGGTGCGTGGTTTCCAGAAGAACGCCACGGGGCCCTTTCTCCCTAGTGAGAAGATGAGAGCTTTGCTCTTCCCTAAAGCATCTGTGGATGCTGTCATCCCTAAACCGGAGATCCCCTGCGTCCAACTGACGGTCGAACGGGACGTATCGGACGCACTTCAAGACTTCCATCTTGACGAGGTGGAACGGATGTCGGAAGTGTCGGACACCACCGAAAGTACTCTGATGGCCGAGGGTCCAGAAGAGGAGGAGCCTATGGAGGCTCTTGACTCTGAGGGTGAAGGCGCCCCTGCCCCCTCTATCACTTCCGTTGCTGTTTCGGAACCCGGCCCCTCTACCTCTTCCACTCCTACACCTGCGAGAGTGGACACCCCCGTGGATAACCTCCAAGCTTTGGTGGCGATCCTGGACGAGAGGATCCGCCAGAGGGACGAGGATTTCAAGAGGGAAATCCTACGCCTGTCCAAACAGACCCCGAGGAAGATCACCGTGAAGGATCTTCCCCCATGCTCAGTGACGAACCCATGGAGGCATGCAGAACACAAGCCGATCACGAGCGGACGTATTTTCGTCAATGATAAGCTAGGCGCCATCCCCCTTGAAGAGGTGGAGTTCTCGCCTAGCTTTGAAGCTTATCCGGACTGTTACATCCGTCTCAAGTCCGAGCCAGTTTCCAAGGAGGAAACCGAGCTTAAGGAGGTCATTGTTTTCGACCATGCAAAGGCTCAATCTCTTCTGGCCGGCTGCCTGAAGAGTAAGGGCTACACCAACTCCAAGGATCTGGCCCTCAGCAAGAAACATCCATCTTTTTTTTCTCCTGCCACCATGGTCTTCCCCTTTGCAGAGAAATCCCTGCCGGCAGTGTTGAAGTCGGTGGAGGAAGGGAAACCCTGCCCTACATTGGAGGAATGTATGCCCCTCTCCCTCGCCCTCCCTCCCGACGACAAGAACTGGAAAGACATCCAGTTAACTTTCTCTGTGGGAAAGTTGGAGGCTGACATTGCTGGACGGCAGTTCAACGAGAACCTCCCCAAGCTCTCTGAATACCTTCTGTGTCGGGAGCTGGACACGAAAGAGAGGCTGGCTGCCTCCCTCTCCCTCTCCCTCCAAGTCCAGATGGAGATGATGGCCGGGGACACAAGGACCCCAGGCTTCTACATGGTCTTGGCTAAGACCCATCTTGCCACCCTGATGAAGTATTTCTATAGCTTCATCAGGGCCCGGAGAGCATGCAGAGAGTTCGTGTTTGCGGATGCCACCGTAAAACACGAACCCCGGAAACTGATTTTTCTGGAGAGGGAGGTCTCAACCTTCCGGACTCACCAGTGGTACCTTATACACCCCCCCCCCTGGAACCCCCCCAAGCAGCGGCGCGAGCCCTAAACCACGCCCCCTTGGGCGGAGTTACCAGGGACGAGCGGGTTGACTCGGCAATGGAAGTCACATTTCTGAAGTTGACTTCGGCACAGAACGTTCTCCTCTTATCCCTCCCGCTGCTCCCAACATATATTTGCTGGTTTTCATTATTCTGCACTCAGGAACCAGAGTAATATCTCAGCCCACGGCTTAATTATGGCTAGGCAAATTCTTACCTCCGTGGAGGTGCATCGGCTTAGCGAAGACTCCAGCGAAGAGGAGAACGTAATCAGTAACGAAAAACGAACACAATCGACTGCAGGAAGTGATATGCCTTCAAATTCTGATATTGTTAATATGTTACTCCAACAGAATCAAACTCTCATGAAAATTATTCAGAAAAGGTAAGGTTTTAAATTCCGTTTACAACGAAAACCTCATATGGAAAGCAGCTGATTTAGACTCATGACGTCACAAATGCAAATGGCGGCCCCCATACGTAAGTTTGTTATGATTTGAATGGTTAGAGCAGGCATTTCCGAACATAGCGTAAGTAGCTTAAGCAAAGCATGTGCATGATTACAACATGAACAATTGGAGTAAACAAACTAAATACTCCAATTTATATATATAACAAAATTATAACTAGGTATACAAAACAAATTGCTTGCCTGACACATCAAAAGCACGCAGCTTAATAGGCAGTAGGCTAGACCACAGGTAAGTTCGAGTTTACATTTCTCACTTTAAACCTATCGACACTAGCCTAGGTCCTGGGGGGGCGATCTGATAAGGGTTACATATGAGGCAGGTCTAGATTATTAATAATAACAGATATAAACTTAACATTCACTTAAATATGGCACTGAATTAACCTAAGAGGGCTATTTGAGTCATGAACCCCATTGCCTGACTTCAGCCTTCTAGGTCCGCTGCTGTCCATATTTACTATACCTGTTGAACAATCATTTAAATTAATCTATGGTAAATAAATCACTGATATTAAAACATTCTTCTCGGCAGAAGTGGTTCACCTGCTAAGAAGAATGAGGCTCCCCCGCCTACTAAGCGCTCGAGACGATCACCTGAATTACCTGAAAGTGCAAATTTAGACCCCTTTTCCTTTTATAATAATGGAGATGAAAGTGATTACGAGGATTTCAACCTTCTTACCTTCCATAAACCCATTCCTTCATATTTTTTCACCAATTTCAAAGCTGAACCATCTTTTCATAGAGGAGGGAAAATTCAATTGAATATTTCACTAGTAGCATTAATTTTCAGTGAAGGCCATAGTGATAACCGTGATAAATTCTTTGTTAGTAGTCAAAATAAGGAGTTCTCAGACTTTTTTAAATTAATTAATACTCCAAAGTTGAATTTCTGGCCTGAAGGTAAAGTATTTGATGAAAGCTACAAGAGAAAATTTTTTTATGACATAGAAAATATTAAAATGAGTATTTTTGGGCTCAAGCCATGTCGTCCTGATGGAAGTTCCTAAAGGGTAGCTTCCTTGGGTATATATAACTACGGCGATATTCCCAGAGAATTTACCTCAAGGTACCCAGAATTCTAACTCCTGGAGCGAATATCCCTAATAAAAGAACCAGGGATATCGCGAAATATCAGAGGACGTATTCTTGACACGCCACATAGCAATCTGCACCCTGAACAGAGTTAACACTTCGAAGGGGTCAATTGGCAAGAAAACGAAAACGAGAAAGAAAAAGAGAGCCGCTCGCAAGGTATCTCTCCTCTCCCGTTTCGTAAGCGTGCATTGCGCCGCTCACGGCGCCATCTGTATTCCTTTTTGCGTAGCTCAACAACTCGGTGTTTTTTCCCTGTGTTTCTCGCAATTCTTGGATTATTTCAACTTATAATGCTTTCTCCAACTTCTTCTGCGTCTGATAAGTTGAGTATGATTTCTTTTATGTATAAATGTAAGCTCTTGGTAATTTTAAAAGTGATTTGATAGTGATATCGTTGTTACAAGAGCTGTTGCCTACCGGAGGCGTCCTGGACGCTGTCGCTCGCTAGGTATGAGTTATTTAGTTTGCCAGAGCGACGTTCCCGGCTGTTTCACTTTAATAATTTTAGCTGTGTAGCGTTACATAGGATTTCTTTATATGATGCTTTTAGTATTTTTGTTTTGGCCAAGGATTTGCAGATTCTGGCCTACGCTAGACCTTGTAGCCTAGTCGTTTGGCCCTAGTACTTTCCTGCATGATATTCAGATTTCCGAGTGTTTTAAAATTTTATTGAAGCTTTAGGCAGTTTTATACATTTAAGATTATGTTGATTTCTTCCAAGATAGTATATGAGGGAGTTTCGGTGATTTAGGTAATCGATTCTCTTTGCGCCTAGGTTAGTTGTCTGTGGGGCCTTAGTATACTTTCTCACACTCCCCGGTTGCTCTCTTCTCTTCGGAGAAGGGGTGCAATCCCTTTCTCTCTGTTTAAGCCTTGGGCTTAACCCTAATGGTTTATCTGAATTGACTTTAGATACAACTATATTAGGGTGTTTCTGTTCCTTCCTGTTTCCAGTAAGTCTGGCTTCAGGAAGGGGCAGGACATCAGAGTTCTTAGTCTGAGTCTGTTTCTGTCTAGCATTGTGGTTGAGATTCCCTTGCTAGGCTGACAGCAGACAAAGGAGGCTTAGCCTCCTTAGTTCACTTTCGAAGGTTTCTGTACGAGATGATTCCTTCTTTTTGTGATCTAGCAGACTAGTCCAGTGTTGTTGTTCTCAGTGTGGAGGATGAAATCCTCCTTTTTCTGTGAATAACAACGCCTTCCTTGCTTTGGTTCCGAGGGAGTTGGCAAGTACTGCTGGCCTCCCTCCTCGGATCTCCCCTATGCTAAGATGAGTTTTCTTGGCTGCGGGTGATTCATTATTAGAACAAGGTTGGCAGGACCCTCTTTCCCCCTTTCCCCCTCTTTCCTTAGTGATGGCCTAGCCATTGCATCCCTGTCCATCATTCTACATCTGTACCTAGCATAGGTTAGGATGTTGGGTTGACTCAGTCCCTTGCCGGCCGGCAAGGGTCTTCTGCTTTGAGTGCTGCCCAGACCTCCCTTGGTCTCTCATGCATGTTTGTCTGTAGAGCCAGATGGCATTGGTCAGGAAGCCTGAAGTTATATTCTCCCCTTCCTTATGTGCACTCTTTCGGGTTGCCGGGTTATGAGGTAGTACAGTCTCTTATCCCGGCATCCATTCCGTTTTTCTTCTAGTGTTGTACCCTAGCCCGGCTGCCGGCCTGAGTGGTCGGCAGCCGGGCAGTCGGAGTTCTCTGGTTCTTTTGCTGCCGGCCGGCATTGGTTGTATACCTTTGCCGGCCGGCTATATATCACACCACTGTCTGCTGGCCGCTGCGATTGGTGGCCGGCAGCCGGGTGCTATCTTGTGTAGTTGCCGGCCGGCACATGCATTTGAACCAGCGTTCTTCCACCTTATAGTTCTTAAGTAGTATACTTTGGAACTAGTTAAGGTGTGTGCCGGCCGGCACACTACCTTCTATACTGTAGCTAGTATTTTTCAGTATAGTATATACTGTAGGGAGAAAACTATAGTATAGTATTTGTTACAACACTAAGTTTTTCTAACACTTTTGTGTTGTCTCGCACAACCCTTTGGTGTAACCTTACAGATAAAGAAAGTGAGTTCTTTCTTGTCTACTACCCAGCATTTTAAAATCATTTTTTGGGTGTGAGCTACACCTGTTTCCTCTGGAAATTATTCATTGGTTGCTCTAGAATAGATTAACCATACGATTTTATTATCTGGAAGGTTGCAGCAATTGACTGTGCGGGAAATACAAGTGTGTGTCTTTCCTTTCTAGTTTAGTTGTGCTAAGCTATGTATATCCAGTGATACGTAGTTCACTTGATACTCATGGAATTTTCTTCTCTTTACAGGAGATCCTTCCGAAGTGTGGAAGCGTTTTCTGCAACGTCCGCAGCAAGAACTTCTGCGGACATGATTTGTGTAGGAGGCACGCAGCATGCGCAGTCTCCAAAGGTGATCTCCGGTATTGGGACCCGCAGGTATGTACCGTGTGCACAAACCTGATTACTGAGGCTTTTGATTTCCCTAAGACGGCGGAGTCAAGGGACGCAGCAAGGGAGAAGCTTTGTACCTGGGTAAGGGGCTTTCAGAAGAACACTTCTGGGCCCTATCTTCCAAGTGAGAAGATGAGGGCTTACCTTTTCCCCAGGGCGTCAGCTGATGCAGTGATTCCCCAGCCTCAAGTGGAGATACCAGTGGTTCAGATCCCGGTAGATGCTGAAGTCGCGGACGCCCTGCAGGACATCCAATTGGACGATAGGATGTCGGAGGTGTCCGAGCGTCTGGAAGATGACCTTCTGGCAGAAGACCAGAATGAAGAGCAGGCTCCAGACAATGAAGAGGAAGAGGTCGACGAGGTGTCGGCTACTCCGGTTCAGGCCCCTGATCCTATTCCCTCAACATCATCCTCTCTCCCAGATGAGCTGGGAAAGACCCTTTCCTCCATCGTTGGAATGATCCAACAGATGCAGAGGGAGAATAATGAGATGGCGTCTGCAATGGAGCTGGAGATGCGGAGACTTGCAGCATCACGTGGGCCCCAGAAGAAGCTCAGCATGAAGGACCTTCCCTTGTGCTCAGATGTTGACCCTTGGAAGTATGCTGAGCACATGCCTATGACGACGGGAAAAATCGTCATTTCGGAGAAGTTGGGCTCAGTCCCCCTTGAGGAGGTGGAATTCTGGCCCAGCAAGGAGTCGTATCCGGACTGTTATGTCCGTCTGAGGAAGGAACCAGCTTCAAAGGAAGAAACAGAGCCGAAGGAGGTCATAGTTTTGGACCACGCTAAGGCTCAAGCTTTATTGTCAAGCTCGATGAGAGAGAGGGGCTTCTCGAACTCGAAGGTACCTGCTTTGAGTAAGAAGCACCCTTCCTTTGTGTCCTCTCCTTCTAGAGCCTTCCCCTTTATGCAGAAAAGGTTTACGGCTGTGCTGAAAGCAGTCGAGGCAGGTAAGCCATGCCCCTCCTTGGAGGAGTGTAAACCTCTGTCTTTGGCCCTACCCATGGACCACAAGGACTGGAAGGACGTCCATCTTATCTTCTCAGTCGGGAAGTTGGAGGCTGATATTGCCGGACGTCAGTTCGGTGAGAACCTCCCCAACCTGTCTGACTTTCTTTTGCAAAGGGAGCTTGAGACAAAAGAAAGACTTGCTGCCTCAATGTCTCATCAAACGATTCTGGAGACAATGGCAAGTGACCCCAAAGTCCATGAGATGTTCATGGTAGTGGCTAAGACACACCTAGTCACAGTGACGAAAGACCTTTATAGCTTTGTCAAAGCTAGGAGGGCTTGTAGGGAGTTCGTGTTCGCCTCGGCTGCGGTGAGGCACGAGCCAAGGAAGCTAATCTCCTCCAACATTTGGGGCAAAGACCTCTTCCCTAGTGAAGCGGTCAAGGAGGTTGTAGATAAGGCCGCCTTGGAGAATAGAAACCTTCTCCAGAAGTGGGGCCTATCCCTCAAGAGAAAGTCTTCCCCGGATGAGGGTCCCCAACCAAAGAGGAAGACTAAGAAGACTAGGCTACCCTCTCGGCCAGCCAAGCCATTCAGACAGCAGTAGCAACAGCAATTTCCTATGCCTACAGTGCCCCAGATGGTGGCACAAACCCCGACCACGTACCAGTGGGTACCCCAAGCTGTGTCGACGCAGTCTCCGGCATTTAACCCAGCGTTCGAAGGGCAGTCAACTACCTTTCGAGCGAAGCCTAGAGGAGCAGCCAGAGGTTCGTCTAGACGCCCCTCAAGGGGGAGGGGATTCAGGGGTGGTTGCAGTCAAGGAGGCAAGACCTCAGGGCAACAGCAGTCAAAGTGAGATGATACCGGTAGGAGGGAGACTTCAGAATTTTCGTGATCGGTGGACCTTCGATCCCTGGGCCCACAGCCTACTCAAGAATGGACTGGGTTGGAGCTGGTACAGCACTCCACCCCCGTGCCCTCGAATTTTCCAACACTCCACCCCCGTTCTGGAGGAGTATATTCAAGAACTGTTGGAGAAAAGGGTAATCCGAAGGGTAAAGTCCATCAAATTCCAAGGGAGGCTGTTTTGTGTTCCCAAGAAGGACTCAGAAAAACTCAGTGTCATTCTGGACTTGTCACCACTCAACAAGTTCATTGTGAACTGCAAGTTCAAGATGCTAACACTGCAACACATAAGGACCTTACTGCCCAAGAGGGCATTTACCGTCTCCATAGATTTGTCAGACGCCTATTGGCACGTTCCGATCAATCGTCAACTCTCCCCCTACCTAAGGTTCAAGCTACATCGAAGACTCTACGCCTTCAGAGCCATGCTATTCGGGCTAAACATAGCCCCAAGGATCTTCACAAAGCTTGCGAGCGTAGCTCTCAAACAATTGCGCCTAAAGGGAATCCAGGTGGTAGCCTACCTGGACGACTGGCTAGTGTGGGCAGCATCCAAGACAGAATGTTTGCAAGCTTCCCTACAGGTGATCCAGTTCCTAGAGTATCTAGGCTTCAAGATCAACAGAAAAAAGTCTCGACTTTCTCCATCTCAAAAGTTCCAGTGGTTGGGAATCCACTGGGACCTAGTGTCACACCAACTCTCCATCCCGGCGAAGAAGAGGAAGGAGATAGCTGGTTCTGTCAAGAGACTTCTGGATTCCGAAAGGATATCAAGACGCGAACAGGAGAGAGTGCTGGGTTCTCTCCAGTTTGCCTCAGTAACAGACCCGGTGCTAAGAGCACAGCTAAAGGATGCAACCGGAGTTTGGAGAAGTTATGCATCAAACGCGCGAAGAGATCTGATAAGACCAGTTCCGCTTCGTCTACGTACGCTTCTCAGGCCTTGGTCCCAAGTCAGGCAACTAAAGAAGTCGGTACTTCTTCAGCCACCTCCCCCCTCGTTGACTATTCACACATACGCCTCGAAGGAGGGGTGGGGAGGTCATTCTCATCGGAAGAAGGCCCAAGGGACTTGGTCCAATCTATTCAAGACATTTCACATAAACTTTCTGGAAGCTATGGCAGTACTCCTTACCTTGAAGAAAGTCTCCCCTCGTCGCTCGATCCACATAAGGTTGGTGCTGGACAGCGAGGTGGTTGAGAGATGCTTGAATCGACAAGGATCAAGGTCACCACCTCTCAACCAGGTGATGTTGGCCATCTTCCGACTGGCGGAAAAGAAGAAGTGGTACCTGTCGGCAGTTCACCTTCAAGGAGTCCGCAATGTGACAGCAGACGCTCTATCCAGGTTCACACCGATAGAGTCGGAATGGTCCCTAGACGCAGGATCATTCTCCTTCATCTTGAGTCAAGTCCCAGAACTGCAGATAGACCTCTTTGCGACGAAAGACAACAAGAAGTTACCCCTTTACGTGTCCCCGTACGAGGATCCCTTGGCGGAAGCAGTGGACGCGATGTCCTTCGACTGGAACAGATGGTCCAGGATTTACCTGTTCCCTCCTCACAACCTTCTGTTGAGGGTCCTCAACAAACTGAGATCTTTCAAGGGAGTAGCGGCAATAGTGGCTCACAAGTGGCCGAACAGCGTGTGGTTCCCTCTGGCATTGGAACTACGGCTGAAGTGTCTACCGTTACCAGATCCAGTTCTGACCCAGCGAGTTCAGAAGTCGACTGTCTGCGCTTCATCGCAGAAAACCCGGAACCTGCAGCTCATGATTTTCTCTCCCTAGCGGTGAGAAAACGTTTCGGGATTTCGAAAGACAGTATAGACTTCCTAGAGGAATATAAGTGCAAATCTACTAGAAGGCAATATGAGTCATCTTGGAGGAAATGGGTGGCCGTTGTCAAGGCGAAGAATCCGCAAAAGATCTGGATGGACTTCTGCTTATCTTTCTTCATCCACCTCCATGGTCAAGGGTTAGCAGCCAACACAATATCAACGTGTAAATCTGCTTTGACAAGACCCATTTTATACGCCTTCCAGGTCGACCTCGCTAACGATATTTTTAATAAAATCCCGAAAGCCTGTGCTAGGCTCAGACCATCAGCACCTCCAAAGCCCATTTCATGGTCTTTAGATAAAGTTCTTCATTTCGCTTCGCTGTTGAACAATGAGGAGTGTGCTTTAAAGGATTTGACCCAAAAAGTTATTTTCCTATTTGCACTCGCGTCCGGGGCCAGGGTTAGTGAAATTGTAGCCCTCTCGAGAGAGGAGGGTCGTGTTCAGTTCTTGGATGGGGGAGAACTGAACCTGTTTCCGGATCCAATGTTTCTCGCCAAGAACGAGTTACCCACCAACAGGTGGGGTCCCTGGAGAATCTGCCCTCTGAAAGAAGATGCATCTCTATGTCCAGTGGAATGCCTAAAGGTCTATCTTCGTAGAACTTCAGACTTCAGGGGTGGTCAACTATTCAGGGGAGAAACATCAGGCTCAAATTTATCACTGAAACAACTTAGGGCGAAAATCACCTATTTTATTTGCAGAGCGGATCCAGACAGTACACCCGCAGGTCACGATCCGAGGAAAGGCTCATCCTTAAATTTCTTTAATTGTATGGATTTTGAACATCTTCGTTCATACACTGGCTGGAAGTCTTCCAGAGTGTTCTTTCGTCACTATGCGAAGCAAGTGGAGCAACTAAAGAGGTCTGTGGTAGCAGTGGGTTGTGTCGTTAACCCTGCTGTTTAACTCTGCGAGGAACAGTGGATTTAATTGGGACGATTAATTCCGGGGTGAGTGTGTAGTTACGAACTGTTCTACAAACTAAGTGTGAGGGCACTGGGTTGCCCACATTGACTGTTCCACTTTCAAAGGTGAACCTAGCATAAGTACAGACATGTGTGCCGAGCGTTTCCAACGCTAATGTAACTGATTAGTAATACAGACTTTTATAATTTTGATACCTCGGTATGTTAAAAGTGGCGCTAATGTTTTTCTTTCAGATAAACAAGTTTCTGTTTACTATCATGCTTATGCTTATTTGTTGGTTATCCTCCTCTTATATTTATAT
Organism: Palaemon carinicauda; assembly: GCF_036898095.1. Classification (NCBI taxonomy): domain Eukaryota; kingdom Metazoa; phylum Arthropoda; class Malacostraca; order Decapoda; family Palaemonidae; genus Palaemon; species Palaemon carinicauda. The sequence continues at coordinate 38,227,484 of NC_090746.1, read as the reverse complement.
AATGGTTGTTTAACCTGTTTTATTTATTGTTTGTCAATAAACTAGTTCTTGGGAACCTTGCGTCTCCTTCACCTGTGTCAATTTATTTGATATAATTTTGCATTACGTTCTATGTATATTTATCTGGGATAATTCTAATAGATTGTTCCTTTATGTAAGCATTCTTTGCATTGGTTTATGCTTTCCCTTGGCGGGAGGACTCCATGCCCTAAGGGGACGGGGGCGGATATGCAAGTTTTCCGCCTACTCGGATATAAACCTTTGTCCAATCCGGTATTGAACGGAGAACTGGTCGATATTTCATATTGACTCAGTGGTTCTTTACAAACTATGCTTTACATGATATAGGGTGAGACCACTATATTGGCTTGTCTGTTATTCATACATAGGTATATGTACTCTTCGAGACTTTTCCAGAGTCTAGTAGGACTCTTCCCTGTAGGGGGCAGGAAGCACTAACATGGTCTATGGTTAGTTGAAAAGATGTATGACGGTAACATCTTGGGTCTCTAGGTCTAGTTGGCAGGGAAATACCTTCGGGGAGTACGGCACATTTTGAGAATCCACAGATACAGTAATGCTCTGGTATACTTTCATCAGGACGACATGGCTTGAGCCCAAAAAACGGATTTTGAGCGAAGCGAAAAATCTATTTTTTGGGTGAGATGGCCATGTCGTCCTGATGGACCCGCCCTTCCCTTTCTTTTAAAGGGCTGTAGGTCCCCTCCCTACATACAGTATCTGTAGCACCTCGTGTATCGCTACAAGGAATACAGATGGCGCCGTGAGCGGTGCAATGCACGCTTACGAAACGGGAGAGGAGAGATACCTTGCGAGCGGCTCTCCTTTTCTTTCTCGTTTTCGTTTTCTTGCCAATTGACCCCTTCGAAGTGTTAACTCTGTTCGGGGTGCAGATTGCTATGTGGCGTGTCAAGAATACGTCCTCTGATATTTCGCGATATCCCTGGTTCTTTTATTAGGGATATTCGCTCCAGGAGTTAGAATTCTGGGTACCTTAAGGTGAATTCTCTGGGAATATCGCCGTAGTTATATATACCCAAGGAAGCTACTCTTTAGGGAACTTCCATCAGGACGACATGGCCATCTCACCCAAAAATAGATTTTTAAATATTAAACTTAGCCGGTGAATATATAATAGCTGACGTCTCGGACGGCTCGACAGATACCAAAAACTCGCGAGCGATCGCCATGAAGGTTGCGGGTGTGACCACCAGCGCCGACTATCGGCCAGATACCGCATATACTTGTCAAGGTCTCCAGTTCCGCTCGCTGATGACCTTGAGTTTTCGACCTTTTTGGTGAAGTACTTTATTTTGTGTGAGACAAAGATGAAAGGAAAGGGTGAAGTGATGTTTGGTGAAATGTCTGGTAGAGTGTCTGGGATTGAAAGGGGAAGAGCGAGAGAGGGTGTGGCTTTATTGTTGAGTGAATGGATGACAGGTAAAGTAGTGGAATGGAAGGAGATATCATCTAGGTTAATGTGGGTAAGGGTTAGGTTGGGTAGGGAATGTTGGGCGTTTGTCAGTGCGTATGGGCCAGGTAGTGAGAAAAGTGAAGAAGAGCGGAATGAGTTCTGGAATGAATTAACTAGGTGTGTAGAAGGACTGGGTAGAAGGAATTATGTAGTTGTTATGGGTGACTTAAATGCTAGAGTGGGTGCTGGAGAGGTAGAAGGTGTCATTGGGAAATATGGCGTACCAGGTGAAAATGAGAGTGGTGAGAGACTGGTAGATATGTGTGTTGAACAAGAGATGGTAATAAGTGCTAGCTTTTTTAAAAAGAAAGATAAAAATAAGTATACATGGGTAAGAGTGGCAAATGGAAGAGTAGTAGAAAGGGCATTAATGGATTATGTGTTGATAACAAAAAGAATGTTTGGAAGATTGAAAGACTTGCACGTGTTTAGGGGTATGGCTAACGGTATGTCTGATCATTTTTTGGTGGAAGGAAAATTAGTTGTAGCAAAAGAGTGGGGGAATAGAGTAGGTGGATGTAAAAGGGAGCTAGTGAGGGTTGAAGAGCTAATAAAACCGGGGGTAAAAAGTAAATATCAGGAAAGGTTGAAAATGGCATATGACGAGGTGAGAGTAAGAGAAACTGGTAATTTAGAGGAGGAGTGGAAGTTAGCAAAAGAAAATTTTGTTGGGATTGCAAGTGATGTATGTGGCAAGAAGGTTGTTGGAGGCAGCATGAGGAAGGGCAGTGAATGGTGGAATGAAGGAAGGAGTGAAGGTAAAAGTGGAAGAGAAAAAGAGGGCTTTTGAAGAATGGCTGCAGAGTAATAGTATAGAGAAGTATGAAAAATATAGAGAGCAAAAGGTGGAAGTAAAGCGCAAGGTACGTGAGGCAAAGAGGGCAGCTGACCTGAGGTGGGGTCAGGGACTGGGTCAGTCATATGAAGAGAATAAGAAGAAGTTTTGGAAAGAAGTGAAGAGAGTAAGGAAGGCCGGCGCAAGAATTGAAGAGACAGTGAAAGATGGAAATGGAAGGTTGTTAAAAGGAGAGGAGGCAAGGAAAAGGTGGGCGGAATATTTTGAAAATTTGCTGAATGTTGAGGATGATAGGGAGGCAGATATAATTGCGGTTCCAGGTGTTGAGGTGCCAGTGATGGGAGATGAGAATGAGAGAGAGATTACAATAGAGGAAGTGAGGAGAGCACTAGATGAAACGAGAGTAGGAAAAGCATCGGGTATGGATGGTGTGAAAGCTGAGATGTTGAAGGAAGGGGGTGTGACTGTACTTGAATGGTTGGTGAGATTGTTTAATGTGTGTTTTGTGTTGTCAATGGTACCAGTAGATTGGGTCTGTGCATGTATTGTACCACTATATAAGGGTAAGGGAGATGTGCATGAGTGTTGTAATTCAAGAGGTATTAGTTTGTTGAGTGTAGTTGGAAAAGTGTATGGTAGAATACTGATTAATAGGATTAAGGATAAAACAGAGAATGCAATCTTGGAAGTACAGGGTGGTTTTAGAAGAGGTAGGGGTTGTATGAATCAGATTTTTACAGTTAGGCAGACTTGTATGGCCACCTAGCGTGCCGAACCCACGCCAGCTGTACCGTTTCCCAGGGAACTCTCCGCTATTGGGATCTGCAGGTCTGCACCGTCTGTAAGGACCTGCTCAACGAGGCGTTCAAGGCCCCCCTGTCTGCGGAGGCCAGGGACATCGCTCGCGAGAAACTACGCAAATGGGTGCGTGGTTTCCAGAAGAACGCCACGGGGCCCTTTCTCCCTAGTGAGAAGATGAGAGCTTTGCTCTTCCCTAAAGCATCTGTGGATGCTGTCATCCCTAAACCGGAGATCCCCTGCGTCCAACTGACGGTCGAACGGGACGTATCGGACGCACTTCAAGACTTCCATCTTGACGAGGTGGAACGGATGTCGGAAGTGTCGGACACCACCGAAAGTACTCTGATGGCCGAGGGTCCAGAAGAGGAGGAGCCTATGGAGGCTCTTGACTCTGAGGGTGAAGGCGCCCCTGCCCCCTCTATCACTTCCGTTGCTGTTTCGGAACCCGGCCCCTCTACCTCTTCCACTCCTACACCTGCGAGAGTGGACACCCCCGTGGATAACCTCCAAGCTTTGGTGGCGATCCTGGACGAGAGGATCCGCCAGAGGGACGAGGATTTCAAGAGGGAAATCCTACGCCTGTCCAAACAGACCCCGAGGAAGATCACCGTGAAGGATCTTCCCCCATGCTCAGTGACGAACCCATGGAGGCATGCAGAACACAAGCCGATCACGAGCGGACGTATTTTCGTCAATGATAAGCTAGGCGCCATCCCCCTTGAAGAGGTGGAGTTCTCGCCTAGCTTTGAAGCTTATCCGGACTGTTACATCCGTCTCAAGTCCGAGCCAGTTTCCAAGGAGGAAACCGAGCTTAAGGAGGTCATTGTTTTCGACCATGCAAAGGCTCAATCTCTTCTGGCCGGCTGCCTGAAGAGTAAGGGCTACACCAACTCCAAGGTGCTGGCCCTCAGCAAGAAACATCCATCTTTTTTTTCTCCTGCCACCATGGTCTTCCCCTTTGCAGAGAAATCCCTGCCGGCAGTGTTGAAGTCGGTGGAGGAAGGGAAACCCTGCCCTACATTGGAGGAATGTATGCCCCTCTCCCTCGCCCTCCCTCCCGACGACAAGAACTGGAAAGACATCCAGTTAACTTTCTCTGTGGGAAAGTTGGAGGCTGACATTGCTGGACGGCAGTTCAACGAGAACCTCCCCAAGCTCTCTGAATACCTTCTGTGTCGGGAGCTGGACACGAAAGAGAGGCTGGCTGCCTCCCTCTCCCTCTCCCTCCAAGTCCAGATGGAGATGATGGCCGGGGACACAAGGACCCCAGGCTTCTACATGGTCTTGGCTAAGACCCATCTTGCCACCCTGATGAAGTATTTCTATAGCTTCATCAGGGCCCGGAGAGCATGCAGAGAGTTCGTGTTTGCGGATGCCACCGTAAAACACGAACCCCGGAAACTGATTTTTCTGGAAAGGGAGGTCTCAACCTTCCGGACTCACCAGTGGTACCTTATACACCCCCCCCCCCTGGAACCCCCCCAAGCAGCGGCGCGAGCCCTAAACCACGCCCCCTTGGGCGGAGTTACCAGGGACGAGCGGGTTGACTCGGCAATGGAAGTCACATTTCTGAAGTTGACTTCGGCACAGAACGTTCTCCTCTTATCCCTCCCGCTGCTCCCAACATATATTTGCTGGTTTTCATTATTCTGCACTCAGGAACCAGAGTAATATCTCAGCCCACGGCTTAATTATGGCTAGGCAAATTCTTACCTCCGTGGAGGTGCATCGGCTTAGCGAAGACTCCAGCGAAGAGGAGAACGTAATCAGTAACGAAAAACGAACACAATCGACTGCAGGAAGTGATATGCCTTCAAATTCTGATATTGTTAATATGTTACTCCAACAGAATCAAACTCTCATGAAAATTATTCAGAAAAGGTAAGGTTTTAAATTCCGTTTACAACGAAAACCTCATATGGAAAGCAACTGATTTAGACTCATGACGTCACAAATGCAAATGGCGGCCCCCATACGTAAGTTTGTTATGATTTGAATGGTTAGAGCAGGCATTTCCGAACATAGCGTAAGTAGCTTAAGCAAAGCATGTGCATGATTACAACATGAACAATTGGAGTAAACAAACTAAATACTCCAATTTATATATATAACAAAATTATAACTAGGTATACAAAACAAATTGCTTGCCTGACACATCAAAAGCACGCAGCTTAATAGGCAGTAGGCTAGACCACAGGTAAGTTCGAGTTTACATTTCTCACTTTAAACCTATCGACACTAGCCTAGGTCCTGGGGGGCGATCTGATAAGGGTTACATATGAGGCAGGTCTAGATTATTAATAATAACAGATATAAACTTAACATTCACTTAAATATGGCACTGAATTAACCTAAGAGGGCTATTTGAGTCATGAACCCCATTGCCTGACTTCAGCCTTCTAGGTCCGCT
>NC_090746.1:38164936-38221482 GCF_036898095.1 Palaemon carinicauda | reverse complement strand
AGTAGCTGGTTCTGTCAAGAGACTTCTGGATTCCGAAAGGATATCAAGACGCGAACAGGAGAGAGTGCTGGGTTCTCTCCAGTTTGCCTCAGTAACAGACCCGGTGCTAAGAGCACAGCTAAAGGATGCAACCGGAGTTTGGAGAAGTTATGCATCAAACGCGCGAAGAGATCTGATAAGACCAGTTCCGCTTCGTCTACGTACGCTTCTCAGGCCTTGGTCCCAAGTCAGGCAACTAAAGAAGTCGGTACTTCTTCAGCCACCTCCCCCCTCGTTGACTATTCACACATACGCCTCGAAGGAGGGGTGGGGAGGTCATTCTCATCGGAAGAAGGCCCAAGGGACTTGGTCCAATCTATTCAAGACATTTCACATAAACTTTCTGGAAGCTATGGCAGTACTCCTTACCTTGAAGAAAGTCTCCCCTCGTCGCTCGATCCACATAAGGTTGGTGCTGGACAGCGAGGTGGTTGAGAGATGCTTGAATCGACAAGGATCAAGGTCACCACCTCTCAACCAGGTGATGTTGGCCATCTTCCGACTGGCGGAAAAGAAGAAGTGGTACCTGTCGGCAGTTCACCTTCAAGGAGTCCGCAATGTGACAGCAGACGCTCTATCCAGGTTCACACCGATAGAGTCGGAATGGTCCCTAGACGCAGGATCATTCTCCTTCATCTTGAGTCAAGTCCCAGAACTGCAGATAGACCTCTTTGCGACGAAAGACAACAAGAAGTTACCCCTTTACGTGTCCCCGTACGAGGATCCCTTGGCGGAAGCAGTGGACGCGATGTCCTTCGACTGGAACAGATGGTCCAGGATTTACCTGTTCCCTCCTCACAACCTTCTGTTGAGGGTCCTCAACAAACTGAGATCTTTCAAGGGAGTAGCGGCAATAGTGGCTCACAAGTGGCCGAACAGCGTGTGGTTCCCTCTGGCATTGGAACTACGGCTGAAGTGTCTACCGTTACCAGATCCAGTTCTGACCCAGCGAGTTCAGAAGTCGACTGTCTGCGCTTCATCGCAGAAAACCCGGAACCTGCAGCTCATGATTTTCTCTCCCTAGCGGTGAGAAAACGTTTCGGGATTTCGAAAGACAGTATAGACTTCCTAGAGGAATATAAGTGCAAATCTACTAGAAGGCAATATGAGTCATCTTGGAGGAAATGGGTGGCCGTTGTCAAGGCGAAGAATCCGCAAAAGATCTGGATGGACTTCTGCTTATCTTTCTTCATCCACCTCCATGGTCAAGGGTTAGCAGCCAACACAATATCAACGTGTAAATCTGCTTTGACAAGACCCATTTTATACGCCTTCCAGGTCGACCTCGCTAACGATATTTTTAATAAAATCCCGAAAGCCTGTGCTAGGCTCAGACCATCAGCACCTCCAAAGCCCATTTCATGGTCTTTAGATAAAGTTCTTCATTTCGCTTCGCTGTTGAACAATGAGGAGTGTGCTTTAAAGGATTTGACCCAAAAAGTTATTTTCCTATTTGCACTCGCGTCCGGGGCCAGGGTTAGTGAAATTGTAGCCCTCTCGAGAGAGGAGGGTCGTGTTCAGTTCTTGGATGGGGGAGAACTGAACCTGTTTCCGGATCCAATGTTTCTCGCCAAGAACGAGTTACCCACCAACAGGTGGGGTCCCTGGAGAATCTGCCCTCTGAAAGAAGATGCATCTCTATGTCCAGTGGAATGCCTAAAGGTCTATCTTCGTAGAACTTCAGACTTCAGGGGTGGTCAACTATTCAGGGGAGAAACATCAGGCTCAAATTTATCACTGAAACAACTTAGGGCGAAAATCACCTATTTTATTTGCAGAGCGGATCCAGACAGTACACCCGCAGGTCACGATCCGAGGAAAGGCTCATCCTTAAATTTCTTTAATTGTATGGATTTTGAACATCTTCGTTCATACACTGGCTGGAAGTCTTCCAGAGTGTTCTTTCGTCACTATGCGAAGCAAGTGGAGCAACTAAAGAGGTCTGTGGTAGCAGTGGGTTGTGTCGTTAACCCTGCTGTTTAACTCTGCGAGGAACAGTGGATTTAATTGGGACGATTAATTCCGGGGTGAGTGTGTAGTTACGAACTGTTCTACAAACTAAGTGTGAGGGCACTGGGTTGCCCACATTGACTGTTCCACTTTCAAAGGTGAACCTAGCATAAGTACAGACATGTGTGCCGAGCGTTTCCAACGCTAATGTAACTGATTAGTAATACAGACTTTTATAATTTTGATACCTCGGTATGTTAAAAGTGGCGCTAATGTTTTTCTTTCAGATAAACAAGTTTCTGTTTACTATCATGCTTATGCTTATTTGTTGGTTATCCTCCTCTTATATTTATATAATGGTTGTTTAACCTGTTTTATTTATTGTTTGTCAATAAACTAGTTCTTGGGAACCTTGCGTCTCCTTCACCTGTGTCAATTTATTTGATATAATTTTGCATTACGTTCTATGTATATTTATCTGGGATAATTCTAATAGATTGTTCCTTTATGTAAGCATTCTTTGCATTGGTTTATGCTTTCCCTTGGCGGGAGGACTCCATGCCCTAAGGGGACGGGGGCGGATATGCAAGTTTTCCGCCTACTCGGATATAAACCTTTGTCCAATCCGGTATTGAACGGAGAACTGGTCGATATTTCATATTGACTCAGTGGTTCTTTACAAACTATGCTTTACATGATATAGGGTGAGACCACTATATTGGCTTGTCTGTTATTCATACATAGGTATATGTACTCTTCGAGACTTTTCCAGAGTCTAGTAGGACTCTTCCCTGTAGGGGGCAGGAAGCACTAACATGGTCTATGGTTAGTTGAAAAGATGTATGACGGTAACATCTTGGGTCTCTAGGTCTAGTTGGCAGGGAAATACCTTCGGGGAGTACGGCACATTTTGAGAATCCACAGATACAGTAATGCTCTGGTATACTTTCATCAGGACGACATGGCTTGAGCCCAAAAAACGGATTTTGAGCGAAGCGAAAAATCTATTTTTTGGGTGAGATGGCCATGTCGTCCTGATGGACCCGCCCTTCCCTTTCTTTTAAAGGGCTGTAGGTCCCCTCCCTACATACAGTATCTGTAGCACCTCGTGTATCGCTACAAGGAATACAGATGGCGCCGTGAGCGGTGCAATGCACGCTTACGAAACGGGAGAGGAGAGATACCTTGCGAGCGGCTCTCCTTTTCTTTCTCGTTTTCGTTTTCTTGCCAATTGACCCCTTCGAAGTGTTAACTCTGTTCGGGGTGCAGATTGCTATGTGGCGTGTCAAGAATACGTCCTCTGATATTTCGCGATATCCCTGGTTCTTTTATTAGGGATATTCGCTCCAGGAGTTAGAATTCTGGGTACCTTAAGGTGAATTCTCTGGGAATATCGCCGTAGTTATATATACCCAAGGAAGCTACTCTTTAGGGAACTTCCATCAGGACGACATGGCCATCTCACCCAAAAATAGATTTTTAAATATTAAACTTAGCCGGTGAATATATAATAGCTGACGTCTCGGACGGCTCGACAGATACCAAAAACTCGCGAGCGATCGCCATGAAGGTTGCGGGTGTGACCACCAGCGCCGACTATCGGCCAGATACCGCATATACTTGTCAAGGTCTCCAGTTCCGCTCGCTGATGACCTTGAGTTTTCGACCTTTTTGGTGAAGTACTTTATTTTGTGTGAGACAAAGATGAAAGGAAAGGGTGAAGTGATGTTTGGTGAAATGTCTGGTAGAGTGTCTGGGATTGAAAGGGGAAGAGCGAGAGAGGGTGTGGCTTTATTGTTGAGTGAATGGATGACAGGTAAAGTAGTGGAATGGAAGGAGATATCATCTAGGTTAATGTGGGTAAGGGTTAGGTTGGGTAGGGAATGTTGGGCGTTTGTCAGTGCGTATGGGCCAGGTAGTGAGAAAAGTGAAGAAGAGCGGAATGAGTTCTGGAATGAATTAACTAGGTGTGTAGAAGGACTGGGTAGAAGGAATTATGTAGTTGTTATGGGTGACTTAAATGCTAGAGTGGGTGCTGGAGAGGTAGAAGGTGTCATTGGGAAATATGGCGTACCAGGTGAAAATGAGAGTGGTGAGAGACTGGTAGATATGTGTGTTGAACAAGAGATGGTAATAAGTGCTAGCTTTTTTAAAAAGAAAGATAAAAATAAGTATACATGGGTAAGAGTGGCAAATGGAAGAGTAGTAGAAAGGGCATTAATGGATTATGTGTTGATAACAAAAAGAATGTTTGGAAGATTGAAAGACTTGCACGTGTTTAGGGGTATGGCTAACGGTATGTCTGATCATTTTTTGGTGGAAGGAAAATTAGTTGTAGCAAAAGAGTGGGGGAATAGAGTAGGTGGATGTAAAAGGGAGCTAGTGAGGGTTGAAGAGCTAATAAAACCGGGGGTAAAAAGTAAATATCAGGAAAGGTTGAAAATGGCATATGACGAGGTGAGAGTAAGAGAAACTGGTAATTTAGAGGAGGAGTGGAAGTTAGCAAAAGAAAATTTTGTTGGGATTGCAAGTGATGTATGTGGCAAGAAGGTTGTTGGAGGCAGCATGAGGAAGGGCAGTGAATGGTGGAATGAAGGAAGGAGTGAAGGTAAAAGTGGAAGAGAAAAAGAGGGCTTTTGAAGAATGGCTGCAGAGTAATAGTATAGAGAAGTATGAAAAATATAGAGAGCAAAAGGTGGAAGTAAAGCGCAAGGTACGTGAGGCAAAGAGGGCAGCTGACCTGAGGTGGGGTCAGGGACTGGGTCAGTCATATGAAGAGAATAAGAAGAAGTTTTGGAAAGAAGTGAAGAGAGTAAGGAAGGCCGGCGCAAGAATTGAAGAGACAGTGAAAGATGGAAATGGAAGGTTGTTAAAAGGAGAGGAGGCAAGGAAAAGGTGGGCGGAATATTTTGAAAATTTGCTGAATGTTGAGGATGATAGGGAGGCAGATATAATTGCGGTTCCAGGTGTTGAGGTGCCAGTGATGGGAGATGAGAATGAGAGAGAGATTACAATAGAGGAAGTGAGGAGAGCACTAGATGAAACGAGAGTAGGAAAAGCATCGGGTATGGATGGTGTGAAAGCTGAGATGTTGAAGGAAGGGGGTGTGACTGTACTTGAATGGTTGGTGAGATTGTTTAATGTGTGTTTTGTGTTGTCAATGGTACCAGTAGATTGGGTCTGTGCATGTATTGTACCACTATATAAGGGTAAGGGAGATGTGCATGAGTGTTGTAATTCAAGAGGTATTAGTTTGTTGAGTGTAGTTGGAAAAGTGTATGGTAGAATACTGATTAATAGGATTAAGGATAAAACAGAGAATGCAATCTTGGAAGTACAGGGTGGTTTTAGAAGAGGTAGGGGTTGTATGAATCAGATTTTTACAGTTAGGCAGACTTGTATGGCCACCTAGCGTGCCGAACCCACGCCAGCTGTACCGTTTCCCAGGGAACTCTCCGCTATTGGGATCTGCAGGTCTGCACCGTCTGTAAGGACCTGCTCAACGAGGCGTTCAAGGCCCCCCTGTCTGCGGAGGCCAGGGACATCGCTCGCGAGAAACTACGCAAATGGGTGCGTGGTTTCCAGAAGAACGCCACGGGGCCCTTTCTCCCTAGTGAGAAGATGAGAGCTTTGCTCTTCCCTAAAGCATCTGTGGATGCTGTCATCCCTAAACCGGAGATCCCCTGCGTCCAACTGACGGTCGAACGGGACGTATCGGACGCACTTCAAGACTTCCATCTTGACGAGGTGGAACGGATGTCGGAAGTGTCGGACACCACCGAAAGTACTCTGATGGCCGAGGGTCCAGAAGAGGAGGAGCCTATGGAGGCTCTTGACTCTGAGGGTGAAGGCGCCCCTGCCCCCTCTATCACTTCCGTTGCTGTTTCGGAACCCGGCCCCTCTACCTCTTCCACTCCTACACCTGCGAGAGTGGACACCCCCGTGGATAACCTCCAAGCTTTGGTGGCGATCCTGGACGAGAGGATCCGCCAGAGGGACGAGGATTTCAAGAGGGAAATCCTACGCCTGTCCAAACAGACCCCGAGGAAGATCACCGTGAAGGATCTTCCCCCATGCTCAGTGACGAACCCATGGAGGCATGCAGAACACAAGCCGATCACGAGCGGACGTATTTTCGTCAATGATAAGCTAGGCGCCATCCCCCTTGAAGAGGTGGAGTTCTCGCCTAGCTTTGAAGCTTATCCGGACTGTTACATCCGTCTCAAGTCCGAGCCAGTTTCCAAGGAGGAAACCGAGCTTAAGGAGGTCATTGTTTTCGACCATGCAAAGGCTCAATCTCTTCTGGCCGGCTGCCTGAAGAGTAAGGGCTACACCAACTCCAAGGTGCTGGCCCTCAGCAAGAAACATCCATCTTTTTTTTCTCCTGCCACCATGGTCTTCCCCTTTGCAGAGAAATCCCTGCCGGCAGTGTTGAAGTCGGTGGAGGAAGGGAAACCCTGCCCTACATTGGAGGAATGTATGCCCCTCTCCCTCGCCCTCCCTCCCGACGACAAGAACTGGAAAGACATCCAGTTAACTTTCTCTGTGGGAAAGTTGGAGGCTGACATTGCTGGACGGCAGTTCAACGAGAACCTCCCCAAGCTCTCTGAATACCTTCTGTGTCGGGAGCTGGACACGAAAGAGAGGCTGGCTGCCTCCCTCTCCCTCTCCCTCCAAGTCCAGATGGAGATGATGGCCGGGGACACAAGGACCCCAGGCTTCTACATGGTCTTGGCTAAGACCCATCTTGCCACCCTGATGAAGTATTTCTATAGCTTCATCAGGGCCCGGAGAGCATGCAGAGAGTTCGTGTTTGCGGATGCCACCGTAAAACACGAACCCCGGAAACTGATTTTTCTGGAAAGGGAGGTCTCAACCTTCCGGACTCACCAGTGGTACCTTATACACCCCCCCCCCCTGGAACCCCCCCAAGCAGCGGCGCGAGCCCTAAACCACGCCCCCTTGGGCGGAGTTACCAGGGACGAGCGGGTTGACTCGGCAATGGAAGTCACATTTCTGAAGTTGACTTCGGCACAGAACGTTCTCCTCTTATCCCTCCCGCTGCTCCCAACATATATTTGCTGGTTTTCATTATTCTGCACTCAGGAACCAGAGTAATATCTCAGCCCACGGCTTAATTATGGCTAGGCAAATTCTTACCTCCGTGGAGGTGCATCGGCTTAGCGAAGACTCCAGCGAAGAGGAGAACGTAATCAGTAACGAAAAACGAACACAATCGACTGCAGGAAGTGATATGCCTTCAAATTCTGATATTGTTAATATGTTACTCCAACAGAATCAAACTCTCATGAAAATTATTCAGAAAAGGTAAGGTTTTAAATTCCGTTTACAACGAAAACCTCATATGGAAAGCAACTGATTTAGACTCATGACGTCACAAATGCAAATGGCGGCCCCCATACGTAAGTTTGTTATGATTTGAATGGTTAGAGCAGGCATTTCCGAACATAGCGTAAGTAGCTTAAGCAAAGCATGTGCATGATTACAACATGAACAATTGGAGTAAACAAACTAAATACTCCAATTTATATATATAACAAAATTATAACTAGGTATACAAAACAAATTGCTTGCCTGACACATCAAAAGCACGCAGCTTAATAGGCAGTAGGCTAGACCACAGGTAAGTTCGAGTTTACATTTCTCACTTTAAACCTATCGACACTAGCCTAGGTCCTGGGGGGCGATCTGATAAGGGTTACATATGAGGCAGGTCTAGATTATTAATAATAACAGATATAAACTTAACATTCACTTAAATATGGCACTGAATTAACCTAAGAGGGCTATTTGAGTCATGAACCCCATTGCCTGACTTCAGCCTTCTAGGTCCGCTGCTGTCCATATTTACTATACCTGTTGAACAATCATTTAAATTAATCTATGGTAAATAAATCACTGATATTAAAACATTCTTCTCGGCAGAAGTGGTTCACCTGCTAAGAAGAATGAGGCTCCCCCGCCTACTAAGCGCTCGAGACGATCACCTGAATTACCTGAAAGTGCAAATTTAGACCCCTTTTCCTTTTATAATAATGGAGATGAAAGTGATTACGAGGATTTCAACCTTCTTACCTTCCATAAACCCATTCCTTCATATTTTTTCACCAATTTCAAAGCTGAACCATCTTTTCATAGAGGAGGGAAAATTCAATTGAATATTTCACTAGTAGCATTAATTTTCAGTGAAGGCCATAGTGATAACCGTGATAAATTCTTTGTTAGTAGTCAAAATAAGGAGTTCTCAGACTTTTTTAAATTAATTAATACTCCAAAGTTGAATTTCTGGCCTGAAGGTAAAGTATTTGATGAAAGCTACAAGAGAAAATTTTTTTATGACATAGAAAATATTAAAATGAGTATTTTTGGGCTCAAGCCATGTCGTCCTGATGGAAGTTCCTAAAGGGTAGCTTCCTTGGGTATATATAACTACGGCGATATTCCCAGAGAATTTACCTCAAGGTACCCAGAATTCTAACTCCTGGAGCGAATATCCCTAATAAAAGAACCAGGGATATCGCGAAATATCAGAGGACGTATTCTTGACACGCCACATAGCAATCTGCACCCTGAACAGAGTTAACACTTCGAAGGGGTCAATTGGCAAGAAAACGAAAACGAGAAAGAAAAAGAGAGCCGCTCGCAAGGTATCTCTCCTCTCCCGTTTCGTAAGCGTGCATTGCGCCGCTCACGGCGCCATCTGTATTCCTTTTTGCGTAGCTCAACAACTCGGTGTTTTTTCCCTGTGTTTCTCGCAATTCTTGGATTATTTCAACTTATAATGCTTTCTCCAACTTCTTCTGCGTCTGATAAGTTGAGTATGATTTCTTTTATGTATAAATGTAAGCTCTTGGTAATTTTAAAAGTGATTTGATAGTGATATCGTTGTTACAAGAGCTGTTGCCTACCGGAGGCGTCCTGGACGCTGTCGCTCGCTAGGTATGAGTTATTTAGTTTGCCAGAGCGACGTTCCCGGCTGTTTCACTTTAATAATTTTAGCTGTGTAGCGTTACATAGGATTTCTTTATATGATGCTTTTAGTATTTTTGTTTTGGCCAAGGATTTGCAGATTCTGGCCTACGCTAGACCTTGTAGCCTAGTCGTTTGGCCCTAGTACTTTCCTGCATGATATTCAGATTTCCGAGTGTTTTAAAATTTTATTGAAGCTTTAGGCAGTTTTATACATTTAAGATTATGTTGATTTCTTCCAAGATAGTATATGAGGGAGTTTCGGTGATTTAGGTAATCGATTCTCTTTGCGCCTAGGTTAGTTGTCTGTGGGGCCTTAGTATACTTTCTCACACTCCCCGGTTGCTCTCTTCTCTTCGGAGAAGGGGTGCAATCCCTTTCTCTCTGTTTAAGCCTTGGGCTTAACCCTAATGGTTTATCTGAATTGACTTTAGATACAACTATATTAGGGTGTTTCTGTTCCTTCCTGTTTCCAGTAAGTCTGGCTTCAGGAAGGGGCAGGACATCAGAGTTCTTAGTCTGAGTCTGTTTCTGTCTAGCATTGTGGTTGAGATTCCCTTGCTAGGCTGACAGCAGACAAAGGAGGCTTAGCCTCCTTAGTTCACTTTCGAAGGTTTCTGTACGAGATGATTCCTTCTTTTTGTGATCTAGCAGACTAGTCCAGTGTTGTTGTTCTCAGTGTGGAGGATGAAATCCTCCTTTTTCTGTGAATAACAACGCCTTCCTTGCTTTGGTTCCGAGGGAGTTGGCAAGTACTGCTGGCCTCCCTCCTCGGATCTCCCCTATGCTAAGATGAGTTTTCTTGGCTGCGGGTGATTCATTATTAGAACAAGGTTGGCAGGACCCTCTTTCCCCCTTTCCCCCTCTTTCCTTAGTGATGGCCTAGCCATTGCATCCCTGTCCATCATTCTACATCTGTACCTAGCATAGGTTAGGATGTTGGGTTGACTCAGTCCCTTGCCGGCCGGCAAGGGTCTTCTGCTTTGAGTGCTGCCCAGACCTCCCTTGGTCTCTCATGCATGTTTGTCTGTAGAGCCAGATGGCATTGGTCAGGAAGCCTGAAGTTATATTCTCCCCTTCCTTATGTGCACTCTTTCGGGTTGCCGGGTTATGAGGTAGTACAGTCTCTTATCCCGGCATCCATTCCGTTTTTCTTCTAGTGTTGTACCCTAGCCCGGCTGCCGGCCTGAGTGGTCGGCAGCCGGGCAGTCGGAGTTCTCTGGTTCTTTTGCTGCCGGCCGGCATTGGTTGTATACCTTTGCCGGCCGGCTATATATCACACCACTGTCTGCTGGCCGCTGCGATTGGTGGCCGGCAGCCGGGTGCTATCTTGTGTAGTTGCCGGCCGGCACATGCATTTGAACCAGCGTTCTTCCACCTTATAGTTCTTAAGTAGTATACTTTGGAACTAGTTAAGGTGTGTGCCGGCCGGCACACTACCTTCTATACTGTAGCTAGTATTTTTCAGTATAGTATATACTGTAGGGAGAAAACTATAGTATAGTATTTGTTACAACACTAAGTTTTTCTAACACTTTTGTGTTGTCTCGCACAACCCTTTGGTGTAACCTTACAGATAAAGAAAGTGAGTTCTTTCTTGTCTACTACCCAGCATTTTAAAATCATTTTTTGGGTGTGAGCTACACCTGTTTCCTCTGGAAATTATTCATTGGTTGCTCTAGAATAGATTAACCATACGATTTTATTATCTGGAAGGTTGCAGCAATTGACTGTGCGGGAAATACAAGTGTGTGTCTTTCCTTTCTAGTTTAGTTGTGCTAAGCTATGTATATCCAGTGATACGTAGTTCACTTGATACTCATGGAATTTTCTTCTCTTTACAGGAGATCCTTCCGAAGTGTGGAAGCGTTTTCTGCAACGTCCGCAGCAAGAACTTCTGCGGACATGATTTGTGTAGGAGGCACGCAGCATGCGCAGTCTCCAAAGGTGATCTCCGGTATTGGGACCCGCAGGTATGTACCGTGTGCACAAACCTGATTACTGAGGCTTTTGATTTCCCTAAGACGGCGGAGTCAAGGGACGCAGCAAGGGAGAAGCTTTGTACCTGGGTAAGGGGCTTTCAGAAGAACACTTCTGGGCCCTATCTTCCAAGTGAGAAGATGAGGGCTTACCTTTTCCCCAGGGCGTCAGCTGATGCAGTGATTCCCCAGCCTCAAGTGGAGATACCAGTGGTTCAGATCCCGGTAGATGCTGAAGTCGCGGACGCCCTGCAGGACATCCAATTGGACGATAGGATGTCGGAGGTGTCCGAGCGTCTGGAAGATGACCTTCTGGCAGAAGACCAGAATGAAGAGCAGGCTCCAGACAATGAAGAGGAAGAGGTCGACGAGGTGTCGGCTACTCCGGTTCAGGCCCCTGATCCTATTCCCTCAACATCATCCTCTCTCCCAGATGAGCTGGGAAAGACCCTTTCCTCCATCGTTGGAATGATCCAACAGATGCAGAGGGAGAATAATGAGATGGCGTCTGCAATGGAGCTGGAGATGCGGAGACTTGCAGCATCACGTGGGCCCCAGAAGAAGCTCAGCATGAAGGACCTTCCCTTGTGCTCAGATGTTGACCCTTGGAAGTATGCTGAGCACATGCCTATGACGACGGGAAAAATCGTCATTTCGGAGAAGTTGGGCTCAGTCCCCCTTGAGGAGGTGGAATTCTGGCCCAGCAAGGAGTCGTATCCGGACTGTTATGTCCGTCTGAGGAAGGAACCAGCTTCAAAGGAAGAAACAGAGCCGAAGGAGGTCATAGTTTTGGACCACGCTAAGGCTCAAGCTTTATTGTCAAGCTCGATGAGAGAGAGGGGCTTCTCGAACTCGAAGGTACCTGCTTTGAGTAAGAAGCACCCTTCCTTTGTGTCCTCTCCTTCTAGAGCCTTCCCCTTTATGCAGAAAAGGTTTACGGCTGTGCTGAAAGCAGTCGAGGCAGGTAAGCCATGCCCCTCCTTGGAGGAGTGTAAACCTCTGTCTTTGGCCCTACCCATGGACCACAAGGACTGGAAGGACGTCCATCTTATCTTCTCAGTCGGGAAGTTGGAGGCTGATATTGCCGGACGTCAGTTCGGTGAGAACCTCCCCAACCTGTCTGACTTTCTTTTGCAAAGGGAGCTTGAGACAAAAGAAAGACTTGCTGCCTCAATGTCTCATCAAACGATTCTGGAGACAATGGCAAGTGACCCCAAAGTCCATGAGATGTTCATGGTAGTGGCTAAGACACACCTAGTCACAGTGACGAAAGACCTTTATAGCTTTGTCAAAGCTAGGAGGGCTTGTAGGGAGTTCGTGTTCGCCTCGGCTGCGGTGAGGCACGAGCCAAGGAAGCTAATCTCCTCCAACATTTGGGGCAAAGACCTCTTCCCTAGTGAAGCGGTCAAGGAGGTTGTAGATAAGGCCGCCTTGGAGAATAGAAACCTTCTCCAGAAGTGGGGCCTATCCCTCAAGAGAAAGTCTTCCCCGGATGAGGGTCCCCAACCAAAGAGGAAGACTAAGAAGACTAGGCTACCCTCTCGGCCAGCCAAGCCATTCAGACAGCAGTAGCAACAGCAATTTCCTATGCCTACAGTGCCCCAGATGGTGGCACAAACCCCGACCACGTACCAGTGGGTACCCCAAGCTGTGTCGACGCAGTCTCCGGCATTTAACCCAGCGTTCGAAGGGCAGTCAACTACCTTTCGAGCGAAGCCTAGAGGAGCAGCCAGAGGTTCGTCTAGACGCCCCTCAAGGGGGAGGGGATTCAGGGGTGGTTGCAGTCAAGGAGGCAAGACCTCAGGGCAACAGCAGTCAAAGTGAGATGATACCGGTAGGAGGGAGACTTCAGAATTTTCGTGATCGGTGGACCTTCGATCCCTGGGCCCACAGCCTACTCAAGAATGGACTGGGTTGGAGCTGGTACAGCACTCCACCCCCGTGCCCTCGAATTTTCCAACACTCCACCCCCGTTCTGGAGGAGTATATTCAAGAACTGTTGGAGAAAAGGGTAATCCGAAGGGTAAAGTCCATCAAATTCCAAGGGAGGCTGTTTTGTGTTCCCAAGAAGGACTCAGAAAAACTCAGTGTCATTCTGGACTTGTCACCACTCAACAAGTTCATTGTGAACTGCAAGTTCAAGATGCTAACACTGCAACACATAAGGACCTTACTGCCCAAGAGGGCATTTACCGTCTCCATAGATTTGTCAGACGCCTATTGGCACGTTCCGATCAATCGTCAACTCTCCCCCTACCTAAGGTTCAAGCTACATCGAAGACTCTACGCCTTCAGAGCCATGCTATTCGGGCTAAACATAGCCCCAAGGATCTTCACAAAGCTTGCGAGCGTAGCTCTCAAACAATTGCGCCTAAAGGGAATCCAGGTGGTAGCCTACCTGGACGACTGGCTAGTGTGGGCAGCATCCAAGACAGAATGTTTGCAAGCTTCCCTACAGGTGATCCAGTTCCTAGAGTATCTAGGCTTCAAGATCAACAGAAAAAAGTCTCGACTTTCTCCATCTCAAAAGTTCCAGTGGTTGGGAATCCACTGGGACCTAGTGTCACACCAACTCTCCATCCCGGCGAAGAAGAGGAAGGAGATAGCTGGTTCTGTCAAGAGACTTCTGGATTCCGAAAGGATATCAAGACGCGAACAGGAGAGAGTGCTGGGTTCTCTCCAGTTTGCCTCAGTAACAGACCCGGTGCTAAGAGCACAGCTAAAGGATGCAACCGGAGTTTGGAGAAGTTATGCATCAAACGCGCGAAGAGATCTGATAAGACCAGTTCCGCTTCGTCTACGTACGCTTCTCAGGCCTTGGTCCCAAGTCAGGCAACTAAAGAAGTCGGTACTTCTTCAGCCACCTCCCCCCTCGTTGACTATTCACACATACGCCTCGAAGGAGGGGTGGGGAGGTCATTCTCATCGGAAGAAGGCCCAAGGGACTTGGTCCAATCTATTCAAGACATTTCACATAAACTTTCTGGAAGCTATGGCAGTACTCCTTACCTTGAAGAAAGTCTCCCCTCGTCGCTCGATCCACATAAGGTTGGTGCTGGACAGCGAGGTGGTTGAGAGATGCTTGAATCGACAAGGATCAAGGTCACCACCTCTCAACCAGGTGATGTTGGCCATCTTCCGACTGGCGGAAAAGAAGAAGTGGTACCTGTCGGCAGTTCACCTTCAAGGAGTCCGCAATGTGACAGCAGACGCTCTATCCAGGTTCACACCGATAGAGTCGGAATGGTCCCTAGACGCAGGATCATTCTTCTTCATCTTGAGTCAAGTCCCAGAACTGCAGATAGACCTCTTTGCGACGAAAGACAACAAGAAGTTACCCCTTTACGTGTCCCCGTACGAGGATCCCTTGGCGGAAGCAGTGGACGCGATGTCCTTCGACTGGAACAGATGGTCCAGGATTTACCTGTTCCCTCCTCACAACCTTCTGTTGAGGGTCCTCAACAAACTGAGATCTTTCAAGGGAGTAGCGGCAATAGTGGCTCACAAGTGGCCGAACAGCGTGTGGTTCCCTCTGGCATTGGAACTACGGCTGAAGTGTCTACCGTTACCAGATCCAGTTCTGACCCAGCGAGTTCAGAAGTCGACTGTCTGCGCTTCATCGCAGAAAACCCGGAACCTGCAGCTCATGATTTTCTCTCCCTAGCGGTGAGAAAACGTTTCGGGATTTCGAAAGACAGTATAGACTTCCTAGAGGAATATAAGTGCAAATCTACTAGAAGGCAATATGAGTCATCTTGGAGGAAATGGGTGGCCGTTGTCAAGGCGAAGAATCCGCAAAAGATCTGGATGGACTTCTGCTTATCTTTCTTCATCCACCTCCATGGTCAAGGGTTAGCAGCCAACACAATATCAACGTGTAAATCTGCTTTGACAAGACCCATTTTATACGCCTTCCAGGTCGACCTCGCTAACGATATTTTTAATAAAATCCCGAAAGCCTGTGCTAGGCTCAGACCATCAGCACCTCCAAAGCCCATTTCATGGTCTTTAGATAAAGTTCTTCATTTCGCTTCGCTGTTGAACAATGAGGAGTGTGCTTTAAAGGATTTGACCCAAAAAGTTATTTTCCTATTTGCACTCGCGTCCGGGGCCAGGGTTAGTGAAATTGTAGCCCTCTCGAGAGAGGAGGGTCGTGTTCAGTTCTTGGATGGGGGAGAACTGAACCTGTTTCCGGATCCAATGTTTCTCGCCAAGAACGAGTTACCCACCAACAGGTGGGGTCCCTGGAGAATCTGCCCTCTGAAAGAAGATGCATCTCTATGTCCAGTGGAATGCCTAAAGGTCTATCTTCGTAGAACTTCAGACTTCAGGGGTGGTCAACTATTCAGGGGAGAAACATCAGGCTCAAATTTATCACTGAAACAACTTAGGGCGAAAATCACCTATTTTATTTGCAGAGCGGATCCAGACAGTACACCCGCAGGTCACGATCCGAGGAAAGGCTCATCCTTAAATTTCTTTAATTGTATGGATTTTGAACATCTTCGTTCATACACTGGCTGGAAGTCTTCCAGAGTGTTCTTTCGTCACTATGCGAAGCAAGTGGAGCAACTAAAGAGGTCTGTGGTAGCAGTGGGTTGTGTCGTTAACCCTGCTGTTTAACTCTGCGAGGAACAGTGGATTTAATTGGGACGATTAATTCCGGGGTGAGTGTGTAGTTACGAACTGTTCTACAAACTAAGTGTGAGGGCACTGGGTTGCCCACATTGACTGTTCCACTTTCAAAGGTGAACCTAGCATAAGTACAGACATGTGTGCCGAGCGTTTCCAACGCTAATGTAACTGATTAGTAATACAGACTTTTATAATTTTGATACCTCGGTATGTTAAAAGTGGCGCTAATGTTTTTCTTTCAGATAAACAAGTTTCTGTTTACTATCATGCTTATGCTTATTTGTTGGTTATCCTCCTCTTATATTTATATAATGGTTGTTTAACCTGTTTTATTTATTGTTTGTCAATAAACTAGTTCTTGGGAACCTTGCGTCTCCTTCACCTGTGTCAATTTATTTGATATAATTTTGCATTACGTTCTATGTATATTTATCTGGGATAATTCTAATAGATTGTTCCTTTATGTAAGCATTCTTTGCATTGGTTTATGCTTTCCCTTGGCGGGAGGACTCCATGCCCTAAGGGGACGGGGGCGGATATGCAAGTTTTCCGCCTACTCGGATATAAACCTTTGTCCAATCCGGTATTGAACGGAGAACTGGTCGATATTTCATATTGACTCAGTGGTTCTTTACAAACTATGCTTTACATGATATAGGGTGAGACCACTATATTGGCTTGTCTGTTATTCATACATAGGTATATGTACTCTTCGAGACTTTTCCAGAGTCTAGTAGGACTCTTCCCTGTAGGGGGCAGGAAGCACTAACATGGTCTATGGTTAGTTGAAAAGATGTATGACGGTAACATCTTGGGTCTCTAGGTCTAGTTGGCAGGGAAATACCTTCGGGGAGTACGGCACATTTTGAGAATCCACAGATACAGTAATGCTCTGGTATACTTTCATCAGGACGACATGGCTTGAGCCCAAAAAACGGATTTTGAGCGAAGCGAAAAATCTATTTTTTGGGTGAGATGGCCATGTCGTCCTGATGGACCCGCCCTTCCCTTTCTTTTAAAGGGCTGTAGGTCCCCTCCCTACATACAGTATCTGTAGCACCTCGTGTATCGCTACAAGGAATACAGATGGCGCCGTGAGCGGTGCAATGCACGCTTACGAAACGGGAGAGGAGAGATACCTTGCGAGCGGCTCTCCTTTTCTTTCTCGTTTTCGTTTTCTTGCCAATTGACCCCTTCGAAGTGTTAACTCTGTTCGGGGTGCAGATTGCTATGTGGCGTGTCAAGAATACGTCCTCTGATATTTCGCGATATCCCTGGTTCTTTTATTAGGGATATTCGCTCCAGGAGTTAGAATTCTGGGTACCTTAAGGTGAATTCTCTGGGAATATCGCCGTAGTTATATATACCCAAGGAAGCTACTCTTTAGGGAACTTCCATCAGGACGACATGGCCATCTCACCCAAAAATAGATTTTTAAATATTAAACTTAGCCGGTGAATATATAATAGCTGACGTCTCGGACGGCTCGACAGATACCAAAAACTCGCGAGCGATCGCCATGAAGGTTGCGGGTGTGACCACCAGCGCCGACTATCGGCCAGATACCGCATATACTTGTCAAGGTCTCCAGTTCCGCTCGCTGATGACCTTGAGTTTTCGACCTTTTTGGTGAAGTACTTTATTTTGTGTGAGACAAAGATGAAAGGAAAGGGTGAAGTGATGTTTGGTGAAATGTCTGGTAGAGTGTCTGGGATTGAAAGGGGAAGAGCGAGAGAGGGTGTGGCTTTATTGTTGAGTGAATGGATGACAGGTAAAGTAGTGGAATGGAAGGAGATATCATCTAGGTTAATGTGGGTAAGGGTTAGGTTGGGTAGGGAATGTTGGGCGTTTGTCAGTGCGTATGGGCCAGGTAGTGAGAAAAGTGAAGAAGAGCGGAATGAGTTCTGGAATGAATTAACTAGGTGTGTAGAAGGACTGGGTAGAAGGAATTATGTAGTTGTTATGGGTGACTTAAATGCTAGAGTGGGTGCTGGAGAGGTAGAAGGTGTCATTGGGAAATATGGCGTACCAGGTGAAAATGAGAGTGGTGAGAGACTGGTAGATATGTGTGTTGAACAAGAGATGGTAATAAGTGCTAGCTTTTTTAAAAAGAAAGATAAAAATAAGTATACATGGGTAAGAGTGGCAAATGGAAGAGTAGTAGAAAGGGCATTAATGGATTATGTGTTGATAACAAAAAGAATGTTTGGAAGATTGAAAGACGTGCACGTGTTTAGGGGTATGGCTAACGGTATGTCTGATCATTTTTTGGTGGAAGGAAAATTAGTTGTAGCAAAAGAGTGGGGGAATAGAGTAGGTGGATGTAAAAGGGAGCTAGTGAGGGTTGAAGAGCTAATAAAACCGGGGGTAAAAAGTAAATATCAGGAAAGGTTGAAAATGGCATATGACGAGGTGAGAGTAAGAGAAACTGGTAATTTAGAGGAGGAGTGGAAGTTAGCAAAAGAAAATTTTGTTGGGATTGCAAGTGATGTATGTGGCAAGAAGGTTGTTGGAGGCAGCATGAGGAAGGGCAGTGAATGGTGGAATGAAGGAAGGAGTGAAGGTAAAAGTGGAAGAGAAAAAGAGGGCTTTTGAAGAATGGCTGCAGAGTAATAGTATAGAGAAGTATGAAAAATATAGAGAGCAAAAGGTGGAAGTAAAGCGCAAGGTACGTGAGGCAAAGAGGGCAGCTGACCTGAGGTGGGGTCAGGGACTGGGTCAGTCATATGAAGAGAATAAGAAGAAGTTTTGGAAAGAAGTGAAGAGAGTAAGGAAGGCCGGCGCAAGAATTGAAGAGACAGTGAAAGATGGAAATGGAAGGTTGTTAAAAGGAGAGGAGGCAAGGAAAAGGTGGGCGGAATATTTTGAAAATTTGCTGAATGTTGAGGATGATAGGGAGGCAGATATAATTGCGGTTCCAGGTGTTGAGGTGCCAGTGATGGGAGATGAGAATGAGAGAGAGATTACAATAGAGGAAGTGAGGAGAGCACTAGATGAAACGAGAGTAGGAAAAGCATCGGGTATGGATGGTGTGAAAGCTGAGATGTTGAAGGAAGGGGGTGTGACTGTACTTGAATGGTTGGTGAGATTGTTTAATGTGTGTTTTGTGTTGTCAATGGTACCAGTAGATTGGGTCTGTGCATGTATTGTACCACTATATAAGGGTAAGGGAGATGTGCATGAGTGTTGTAATTCAAGAGGTATTAGTTTGTTGAGTGTAGTTGGAAAAGTGTATGGTAGAATACTGATTAATAGGATTAAGGATAAAACAGAGAATGCAATCTTGGAAGTACAGGGTGGTTTTAGAAGAGGTAGGGGTTGTATGAATCAGATTTTTACAGTTAGGCAGATATGCGAGAAATATTTAGCAAAAGGTAAGGAGGTGTATGTTGCGTTTATGGATCTGGAGAAAGCATATGATAGAGTTGATAGGGAAGCAATGTGGAATGTGATGAGGTTATATGGAGTTGGTGGAAGGTTGTTGCAAGCAGTGAAAAGTTTCTACACAGGTAGTAAAGCATGTGTTAGAATAGGAAATGAGGTGAGCGATTGGTTTCCGGTGAGAGTGGGGCTGAGACAGGGATGTGTGATGTCGCCGTGGTTGTTTAACTTGTATGTTGATGGAGTGGTGAGAGAGGTGAATGCTAGAGTGCTTGGACGAGGATTAAAACTGGTAGGCGAGAATGATCATGAATGGGAGGTAAATCAGTTGTTGTTTGCGGATGATACTGTACTGGTAGCAGACACAGAAGAGAAGCTTGACCGACTAGTGACAGAATTTGGAAGGGTGTGTGAGAGAAGGAAGTTGAGAGTTAATGTGGGTAAGAGTAAGGTTATGAGATGTACGAGAAGGGAAGGTGGTGCAAGGTTGAATGTCATGTTGAATGGAGAGTTACTTGAGGAGGTGGATCAGTTTAAGTACTTGGGGTCTGTTGTTGCAGCAAATGGTGGAGTGGAAGCAGATGTACGTCAGAGAGTGAATGAAGGTTGCAAAGTGTTGGGGGCAGTTAAGGGAGTAGTAAAAAATAGAGGATTGGGCATGAATGTAAAGAGAGTTCTATATGAGAAAGTGATTGTACCAACTGTGATGTATGGATCGGAGTTGTGGGGAATGAAAGTGATGGAGAGACAGAAATTGAATGTGTTTGAGATGAAGTGTCTGAGGAGTATGGCTGGTGTATCTCGAGTAGATAGGGTTAGGAACGAAGTGGTGAGGGTGAGAACGGGTGTAAGAAATGAGTTAGCGGCTAGAGTGGATATGAATGTGTTGAGGTGGTTTGGCCATGTTGAGAGAATGGAAAATGGCTGTCTGCTAAAGAAGGTGATGAATGCAAGAGTTGATGGGAGAAGTACAAGAGGAAGGCCAAGGTTTGGGTGGATGGATGGTGTGAAGAAAGCTCTGGGTGATAGGAGGATAGATGTGAGAGAGGCAAGAGAGCGTGCTAGAAATAGGAATGAATGGCGAGCGATTGTGACGCAGTTCCGGTAGGCCCTGCTGCTTCCTCCGGTGCCTTAGATGACCGCGGAGGTAGCAGCAGTAGGGGACTCAGCAGTATGAAGCTTCATCTGTGGTGGAAATGTGGGAGGTTGGGCTGTGGCACCCTAGCAGTACCAGCTGAACTCGGCTGAGTCCCTGGTTAGGCTGGAGGAACGTAGAGAGTAGAGGTCCCCTTTTTGTTTTGTTTCTTGTTGTTGTCGGCTACCCCCCAAAATTGGGGGAAGTGCCTTTGGTATATGTATGTATGTACTTTATTTTGGTTGTTTTTGAGCTTTCGCTGTGACGGGTGTTTTTTCTTCAATTAAACTCTTTAAACCCCTTTTTTTTTTTGGCTAGTGTTTATTGTTGATGACTTTGGTTTTGACTTGGATTTTCTCTGATTGTTCAATATGGCTGACCCTTCTCCTATCCCTGGACCTAAATTTCGCAAGTGTGCGAGGGATTGCAACAAACGTCTTCCCAAGGCCTCTATCGACCCACATACCGTTTGTTCTAATTGCCGGGGTAAATCCTGCCAATTAGGAGATCGGTGTGATGAGTGCGTGGTCTTGTCGGAATTCGACTGGCTTGAATATGACAAATATACTCGTAAGCTGGAGAGAGATAGGGTGAGGAGAAGCTCCTCTAGGTCTTTGGAATTTTCCTCCTCCCATGCCCCTGAACCTAATCCTTCCCCTGTAGTAGTTGTTCCTGAACCCCCTACTAGCACTCATGAACCGTCCATGCGGGATATGTTTCTTGCGATTCAAGCTTTAGGCGAAAAAGTTAAGTCCTTAGCATCGGACCGTAACCAACTCATGTCAGATGTTAAGTTGTTGAAGTGTCAGAGTGGTAAAACAGAAAATCAAAGTGATAAGTGCGCAAAGTGTATTTAGTGTTGCGACCGAGGGTTCGTCTGTTCGTGCTTGTCGCTCCCCTAGTCCGAGACCTCTTTCAGGCTCCCCTGCACCAGGGAGAAGTAATGTCGTAGGACTTAAGGGGACGAGAGGCGTTAACCAACGTACAGACGTTCCCTCTTTGGTATCGGACGTTTCTCGTCAAGATCGCCCTTACCATAAGACGGGTGAGACTGTGTTCTCCTCGTCCTCCGATGACTTATCGCACAAGAAACCTTGGCGCAAGGTTTCTAGACCCTTGAAGCGAAAGTCAGTCCCTTCAGGACAGGTCCAGCGTCCTTGCTGTAGCCATTGGGACAGCTCTGACCTTTTGCAGTCGTCGGAAGACTGTTCGCCTATTAATCGCAAGCGTAACACGGGGTCCGAGGGTCTCGGTAGAGGCAATGTTTTGCCAACGCAGACGTTACCGACGTCACGGCCCGTTCCTCTTCCCGTTGATCTGAAGTGGGTTGTCCTGCGGGACATGCAGTCTAAGCTTGCCTCCCTTATGGAAGAGTATGACGTTGAGCAGGTTCGCGATGATCCTTTGCTTTCGAGTCGCCATTACGCTGATCGAGGCTCTGGCCATCAGCCGCCCAAACGAGTGTTTACTCGTCCGTTTGATGTTAGTGCTGACGTTTCTAGTACTTTGAAACGTGATGTCAGTAGTTTTTCACGTCAGTCACGTGAAGTGGATCCTCCCTTGCTGCAGTCTCGTACTGACGTTCAGCTGCTGCCGCCGCAGCCCCGCACTGACGTTCGCCGACCGGCTCCGTTGCCTCGACGTGACGTTGAGCGTCAGTCACCGCAGTCGGAGTTTGTTTTGCCTGCTCAGTCTATGCAGTCAAGGCAGTTCCGACGTGACGTCGAGCGTCAATCAACTTCAGCTGTTGTTGTTGGTCAGTCACAAGGATTTCAGTCCTTTCACCAGCGGCGTGACGTCGCTTCCTCTGCTGCTACTGCTGCTCCTTTGCTTGTTGACATTGCCTGTCAAGCGTTGCCGCCGCGGCAGGTCTCTCCTTTTCATGAGACTCGGCAGTTGTCGGACGAGGTTCCGTCAGATGAGGGAGTTGCTGATCCCCCTCCAACTGATATTCCTTTGGGGACTTTGTCAGACGGAGAGGAGCCTAAAGCTGCTCAGCCCTCTATGGACTTTAAAAAGATCATGCTGATTTTTAAGGATCTGTTTCCTGACCATTTTGTAACTGCTGCTCCTCGTTCGCCTCCGTCAGAGTTTAAGCTAGGCCTAGCTACTTCGACGCCGTCGTTTACTAAGCTAGTGCTCTCTCGCTCTTCTAAGAGAGCTTTGCGTTTGCTAGGCGACTGGTTGATGACCAGGAGGAGTTTGGGGAAGACAGCCTTTGCTTTCCCTCCTTTTAAACTGGCTTCTAGAGCGAGCGTCTGGTATGACACGGGAGAAGTTCTCGGCTTGGGAGTTCCTGCCTCTGCCCAGGGAGACTTCTCAAGCCTCGTAGACTCTCCCCGTCGCCTGGCCATGAGACGCTCTAAAGTTTACTGGTCCTCTTCAGACCTTGATCATCTCCTCAAAGGGGTTTACAGGGCCTTCGAAGTTTTTAACTTTTTGGATTGGTCGCTGGGAGCCTTGAGCAGGAAGATCTCTTCGGCCGACCGTGATGTTTCCGTGCTTATTATGTCCTGCATGGACAAAGCTATCCGTGATGGCTCTAATAAGCTTGCCGCTACCTTTACGGCAGGAGTCCTTAAGAAGAGGGAGACTCTTTGGTCGTTCCTTTCGGTAGGAGTAACTCCCTGCCAAAGGTCGGAGCTTCTCTTTGCCCCGTTGTCATCTGCCCTGTTTCCTCAGCAGTTGATCAAGGATATTGCGGCTTCTCTGGTGCAGAAGGATACCCACGACCTGATGGCTACGTCGGCGCGCAAGGCTGCTCCTTCATCGTCTTATGTCGTAAGACCCAAGCTCGATACCCCAGCTTCTAGGTTTATCCCGCCCTTTCGTGGCAGAGCCCCCAGTAAGGGAGGCGCTCGTGCCAACAGTAAAAGAGGCAAGAGGAGAGGATCCAAGTCCTCCCGTGGCAGAGTCTGACTGCCCACGTCCTCAAACAGCGGTAGGGGCCAGACTGAACAACTTCTGGCAGGCCTGGGAGAAGAGGGGTGCAGACCGAGAGTCTGTGTTGTTGCTCAAGGAGGGGTACAAAATACCTTTTGTACGGAGGCCTCCTCTGGTAACAGTTCCTATAGACCTCTCTCTCAGGTATCGAGAGGAGTCAAGGAGACAGGCACTACAACTGCAGGTGTCTCAGTTGCTAGAGAAGGGAGCGGTGGTGAAAGTCTCGGACCTTCAATCACCGGGATTTTACAAGCGTCTCTTCCTAGTCCCAAAGCATACAGGAGGTTGGAGGCCAGTGCTGGATGTCAGTGCGCTCAACATTTTTGTTGTCAAAACAAAATTTACGATGGAGACCACGAAGTCCGTCCTAGCAGCAGTCAGAGAGGGAGACTGGATGGTCTCTCTCGACCTGCAGGATGCGTACTTCCACATTCCTATACACCCGGATTCTCAACCGTATCTGAGGTTTGTATACAGGAATGTGGTGTACCAATTCCGAGCACTGTGCTTCGGCCTCAGCCCTGCTTCTCTTGTTTTTACGAGGCTCATGAGAAATGTGGCAAAATTTCTTCATTTATTGGGGATTCGAGCCTACCTGGACGACTGGCTGCTCAGAGCATTGTCCCGTCATCGCTGTCTGCAGGACCTTCAATGGACGTTGGATCTTGCAAAGGAGTTGGGACTGTTAGTGAACTTAGAGAAGTCTCAGCTGAATCCCTCCCAAACGATTCTCTATTTGGAGATGGAGATTCGCAGTCTAGCTTTTCGGGCTTTTCCGTCTGCCACCAGGATAGATCAAGCCTTGCTCAAAGTCCGCCTCATGCTGAGAAAAGACCGTTGCTCAGTGAGAAGTTGGATGAGCCTCCTAGGGACTCTGTCATCCCTGGAACAATTTATCTCACTAGGGAGACTTCACCTTTGCCCTCTCCAGTTCCATCTAGACTCCCATTGGGACAAGGGCAAGACTTTGGAAGCTGTTTCAATCCCGATCTCCGAGCCAGTAAAGACGTGCCTGAACTGGTGAGACAGCAACATAAGTCTTCGAGAGGGTTTGTCCCTGGCGGTCAAGAACCCAAACCACGTGTTATTCTCAGACGCGTCGGATTTGGGTTGGGGAGCGACTCTGGACGGTCTGGAATGTTCGGGTCTTTGGACGTCGGATCAGAGGAGCCTGCACATCAACAGCAAGGAGCTGTTGGCTGTTCACTTGGCCTTGACGAGTTTCGAGAGTCTTCTCCGAAACAAAGTGGTAGAAGTGAATGTGGACAACACCACAGCCTTGGCGTACATCTCCAAGCAAGGAGGCACTCACTCCCACACACTGTTCGTCATCGCAAGGGACCTCCTCATCTGGTCAAAAGATCGAGGCATCTCACTGTTGACAAGGTTCGTCCAGGGGAAATTGAACGTCTTGGCGGACTGTCTCAGTCGGAGAGGTCAGGTGATCCCCACAGAATGGACCCTCCACAAGGACGTGTGCAAGAGTCTTTGGATGACTTGGGGTCAGCCCACCATAGACCTCTTTGCAACCTCACTGACCAAAAGGCTCCCGACCTATTGCTTTCCAGTCCCAGATCCAGAGGCGGCCCACATAGATGCCTTTCTGCTGGCCTGGTCTCACCTGGACGCGTACGCATTCCCGCTGTTCAAGATCATCAACAGGGTTCTGCAGAAGTTCGCCTCTCACGAAGGGACAAGGTTGACGTTGGTTGCTCCCCTCTAGCCCGCGAGAGAGTGGTTCACAGAGGTACTTCAATGGCTGGTAGACGTTCCAAGGAGTCTATCTTTAAGGATGGATCTCTTACGGCAGCCCCACGTAAGGAGTCTTCATCAAAGCCTCCCCGCGCTTCGTCTGACTGCCTTCAGACTATCGAAAGACTCTCAAGAGCTCGAGGCTTTTCGAAGGAGGCAGCCAGAGCGATCGCGAGGGCTAGGAGATCATCTACTATCAAGGTCTACCAGTCGAAGTGGGAGGTCTTTAGAGATTGGTGCAAGTCATCATCCATTTCCTCTTCCAGTACCTCTGTAGCCCAAATTGCAGACTTTCTCCTGCATCTGAGAAATGTTCGCTCCCTCTCTGCTCCCACTATTAAGGGCTACAGGAGCATGTTGGCTTCCGTGTTCAGACATAGAGGCTTGGATCTGTCCAATAATAAAGATCTCCAAGATCTCCTTAAGTCCTTCGAGACCTCTAAGGAGCGTCGTATGTCAACTCCTGCTTGGAACTTAGACGTGGTCCTAAGGTTCCTAATGTCCGACAGGTTTGAGCCATTGCATTCAGCCTCCCTGAAGGATCTCACCCTAAAGACGCTTTTTTTGGTGTGCTTGGCTTCGGCTAAAAGGGTCAGTGAGATCCATGCCTTTAGTAAAAACATCGGCTTCTCTACAGATAAAGCCACATGTTCGCTTCAGCTTGGTTTTTTGGCCAAGAATGAACTGCCTTCTCGTCCTTGGCCTAAATCTTTTGATATACCTTGCCTGTCAGAAATCGTAGGCAACGAGGTTGAAAGAGTACTGTGCCCAGTTAGAGCTCTTAAGTTTTATTTAGCTCATACTAGACCTTTACGAGGTGGGTCTGAGGCCTTATGGTGCTCCGTTAAGAAGCCCTCATTGCCTATGTCTAAAAATGCTTTATCGTACTTTATTAGATTTTTAATCCGGGAGGCACATTCTCATTTAAATGAGAAAGATCGTTGTTTGCTTAAGGTCAAGACGCACGAAGTAAGAGCGATAGCAACTTCCGTGGCTTTTAAGCAAAACAGGTCTCTGCGAAGTATTATGGACGCGACCTTTTGGAGGAGCAAGTCGGTGTTCGCTTCATTTTACTTAAAAGACGTCCAGACTCTTCATGAGGACTGCTACACCCTGGGTCCATTCGTTGCAGCGAGTGCAGTAGTGGGTGAGGGTTCTACCACTACATTCCCTTAATCCCAATATCCTTTTAATCTTCTCTTGAAATGTTTTTAATCTTGTCTTGGGTTGTACGGAAGACTGGGAAGTCTTTCGCATCCTTTTTGATTTGGCGGGTGGTCAAATGTCGTTTCTTGAGAGCGCCCAGATTAAGGGTATTGATGAGGTCCTGTTGTATGGGTGGTCGCCCTGGATATAACAGCTCCTGGGAGTCTTTCAGCATCCTGAGAGGATGGCTGGGCTTCGTGAGGAAAGCGGACTAATAAGGCAGAGTAATCGTCAGAGTCAGCTTCCTTACCAGGTACTGTACCTATATTTAAGTGGGTTTTTTTATGATATAATTGTCAAAAACTCATGAGCATATACGCCTTTATTGCATTACTGTAATACTGGTCTCTACCCACCACCATGGGTGTGAATCAGCTATTATATATTCACCGGCTAAGTTTAATATTTAAAAATGATATTTTGATTATAAAATAAATTTTTGAATATACTTACCCGGTGAATATATAAATTAAAGGCCCTCCCTTCCTCCCCGATAGAGACCCAGCGGACTGAGAAGAACTGGAGACCTTGACAAGTATATGCGGTATCTGGCCGATAGTCGGCGCTGGTGGTCACACCCGCAACCTTCATGGCGATCGCTCGCGAGTTTTTGGTATCTGTCCGAGACGTCAGCTATTATATATTCACCGGGTAAGTATATTCAAAAATTTATTTTATAATCAAAATATCATTTTTCGCTTCGCTCAAAATCCGTTTTCTGCCTTTCAAGGGCATGCAGCACTGGCACACATTGTATACCCCTCCAAAGTAAATGACATTGATTTTTTGTCCAAGATTATTATTGGTCCCCTAAGAAGGAGCATAGACCTCATACAAAATTTGATAAGAAATTTCAGAAGCAGAGCAGTTCCTTGATACCTCAAGGAAGATATAAGAGATCTTATAATCAAAGCAGACATTAAAGAAGTTTGGAATTTAACTGAAGACCAAAAATCAGCCATTGCTGCCTGCTTTCACAAGGGTCCTCTCCTCAGAGGAGGGGCAGCAAACTTCAGGGGTAGGAAATTCAACTTTGGGGGCAGATTTCAGGGAAGAAGGTTCAGTTTCCTCAAAGGTAACCCTAACTTTAGATTCAAGTCTCACCCGCTTAGAAGAGGTAATAGGCGAGGTGGGTATAGGGGGGGGGGAGGTCACAAAATGGACAAGCTAATAGTTCAGGAGCCAGAGAAAAGAAAGACCCTAGAAATTGAGCCATGCTCCGCACCAGTTCAAAGAGAGATTTTTTCAGCACCAGTATTTTATGCACCAGTTGATAACGATGTTTACTCTGCACCAGTTAATAATGAGCTTTGCTCAGCGCCAGTTAATGAGCTTTGCTCAGCACCAGTTAATAACGAGCTTTGCTCAGCACCAGTTGTTAATGAGCTTTGCTCAGCACCAGATAATAACAAGCTTTGCTCTGCACCAGACCATCATGACATTGGGCCAAATGCTATAAATAAGGATAGAAGTAAAGAGACCTTGCCTTTGGCCTCAAACCCAATGAATAACTCCTCCCAGAGCCCCCCAGAGAATAGGATAGGTAAGTCATTACTAATGAATATTGATAGTTGGAGAAAGCTTCCTAATGCCTCTTTTGCTTGTAAAATTATCAATGAAGGGGTGAGAATTCCATTTAATAATAAACTAAAAGCCCAGAGGTCATTAAAAAGAACAGGTAAAGATAGATTTTATTCAATTAACAAGCGTAAAATATTGGAAAGAGAATGTGACACTGCTAAAACTAGGTGTCATAGAGCAGATCCCCAGAACTTCCTTTTACTACTCCAACCACATATTTTATAAATTAAAACCAGATGGAACAGTACGACTAATCTTTGACATGAAGGTGCTCAACACCATGATAAAAAAACCTTCTTTTACCATGCTCAAGGCCAATACTATACTTCCCTATCTACATCTAAACTCTTGGGCCTGCAAACTAGATTTAAAAGATGCTTATTGGCACATTCCATTACATGCAAGTAGCCAGGAATTTTTAACCTTCACATTAGGTAAAAGGAAGTTCAAATGGACTGTGGTACCCTTTGGACTAAAGACATCACCTTATATTTTTTCAAAGATAATGTACACGGTGATCAAGTACTGTATATTAGAACTTCATATACAGTAACATCTTAATATTCAATTATCTCGATGACATTCTTATATTAGCAAAAGATTATTTAAAATGTAAAAATCACATTCAGTTAGTCATTAAGATCTTGTCAGACTTAGGATGGAATATCTCGCTTAAAAAATCTACAATTGAACCGACTCAAAGAATTGAATTTTTAGGAGTGCATTACAATATGATTAAGAAAACTATGAATCCCAGTGGGAAAAACATAGAGAAGTGTGTCGAATTGGCCAAAGCTTTCTCCAACTCTGTTAAATCTGACCTTCATTCCTATCAAATGTTAATCGGAGCTTTAAATTTCAGTGCATCCTATACAAGCTTGGGAAGATTCCATCTTAAATATCTCCACAGATACCACAGTTATTTTAATTCAGGGTACAAAATCATTCCCCACACCTTCAAAAAATACCTAAAGCCATGGGAACAGAGACAAATGTACAGAGGGGTTAACATTCCAAAACCACAAAATAGATGCAGAACTTTTCACGGACGCTTCCAACCAGGGTTGGGGAGGTGCATTAGTGATAGCGGGTAATATGCTCTCAATAAATGGAACTTGGACAAATGAAGAATCCTCCCTTCACATCAATGTAAGAGAGTTATTAGCTTGCTTCTATTCTTTGGAACACTTCACCACAAGGTTATACAACAAAGTAGTCTTAATACATGTTGATTCAAAGGTTACTAATTGTTGGCTAAGGAAACAGGGTAGTATCAGAAACAAGTTAGCTCATGAACTGGTCAGGAAAATACTTAGTACCATGAAGGATCACAACATACAGATAAATTCCAGATGGATCAGGGGAGTAAGTAACACCATCACAGACTCACTTTCCAGGGACCTGGGTTCCATTCACACAGAAACTTCCCTCAGTGACAGTCTATTCTCCTTAATCTGCTCTGACTTCAATTTCACCCCGGAAATAGATCTGTTCTCAAATGGCTTCAATACTAAGTGCAAAAAGTTTTGTTCATCTCTTCCAAACCAAAAAGCCATCAGCAATAATGCACTTACGATTAGCTGGAAGGGATCAACACCTCTCTATGCCTTTCCACCAGGATTCTTACTACACAAAGTAGCTTTTAAAATCTATAAAGAATGCAATAATAACATGCTTTTCTGCACCATATCGCAGGGGACGGAACCATGGATTCCATTAGTGAGGTCAGTCGCGAAGCAGCACAAACGATATACTGTGAAGATCGAAGACTACCAGATAGTTCTCAAGGATTGTATCTCACCCTCAGCAAAGCTCCAATCAGCTTTGATCGCCTTCAAA
Source organism: Palaemon carinicauda (assembly GCF_036898095.1). NCBI lineage: Eukaryota > Metazoa > Arthropoda > Malacostraca > Decapoda > Palaemonidae > Palaemon > Palaemon carinicauda. Next base: position 38,192,052 of record NC_090746.1, on the reverse strand, counting down.
ATTTAAAGGACCAGCTCCCTAATGTCTTTCCTCCTGAGGTTTGCTCCAAAATTGCTATCAGCTTGAGGGACAGCTCCTTGCACAAGTATGAAAACCTATATAACATTTTTAAAAGTTTCATTCACAAGGAGTATGGAAGAGACAACAAATTCCCCCTGTTAGCAATTATTTTATTTTTCAATCACCTTATAGACAGGGGACTGTCTTACAATACCTTGAAGAGCTACAGAGCAGCTTTAGGTCCTATCTTGTCAGGTTATTTCCCAGGTTACTGTCTTGCAGAAGACAAATATGTCAGAGCAATGATATCGGGAGTTAATAGAAGGAAGCCTAGCAATTCTCACCAGTTCCCTGGCTGGGATCTAGACAAAGTAATCTCGTTTCTCAACACCACGAGAGATAACTCTACCTTACTACTGACGCAGAAAACCTTGTTCCTAGTAGCCTTAGCTTGCCCTTTAAGAGCAAATCAATTTAACAATCTCTGCATTTCCAGGAGCACCTTCACCCCAGAACACATTGTCTTACGGAACCACCCTTCCTTCATGGTCAAAAACCAAAAGAACAACTACACGCCAATAGAGATCAGCTTTAGGAAGCTTCCTAACAGACCAAAAATATGTCCAGTCAGACAATTGAACTTCTATTTGGAATACACAAACAAAGTCTGTATGGAAAGAAAAATAGACAGGAAAGACCACATATGGCTAGATGAACACTTCAAGATAATGTCCTTACAAAAAAATGAGACGGCTTTTTAGGGAGTGCATTTTCAGAGCCGACCCAAATGCAACTAAACAGTCAACTAATTTCCACTCTATAAGGGGTCAAGCTTCATCAAGACTGCTATACAATGGAGTATCTATACAAGAAATCATGTCCAGAATGAATTGGAGAAGCGACTCTGTCTTCAGCTCTTACTATGCTCTCCTCGGCTTACAGGGAGCTTTCGATGCTGTAATCGCTGGACTTCATCTTCAAGCCCCCTGAAGCATCTGCCTAGCTACCACTGGTGAGTCCGGAAGGTTGAGACCTCCCTCTCCAGAACTGTAAGTTTACTTGTGAACGAAGGTTCTGGAGTGGGAGGTGAGACCTTCCGGACTCAAGGTCTGGGTCACCCTCCAACCCTTCCCCCGTGAGCCGAGGAGACCATGTACTTAGGAGGGAATATTCTAACAACTTCATTTTTAAATATTAAACTTAGCCGGTGAATATATAATAGCTGACGTCTCCGACGGCCCGACAGATCCAAAAACTCGCGAGCGATCTCCGTGAAGGTTGCGGGTGTGCCCACCAGCGCCGACTATCGGCCAGATACCGCATATACTTGTCAACCACTCCAGTTCTTCTCTGTCGGTCTTGCCGACAAGTTGGTTCCACTCGCTGTTGACCTCGAGTTTTTCTACCGAATTGGTGAAGTACTTTGTTTTGGTTGTTTTATTGGCGTTCGCTGTGTTGGTGTGTTTCTTCAATAAAACTCTTGAAACCCTTTTTTTCAATATTTAACTTAGCCGGTGATTATATAGCTGCAACTCTGTTGCCCGACAGACAACTCTAAGGTAAAAACTCGCCAGCGATCGCTACACAGGTTGCGGGTGTGCCCAACAGCGCCATCTGTCGTCCAGATACCCAGTACTCAATGTAAACAAAGACTCAATTTTCTCTCTGTCGTGCTATCGACAAGACGTACTTACTCGCTGTTGCTAAACTGGAGTTTTTTCACAACTAATTGGTGAAGTACTTTATTCTAGTTTTGAGCTTTCGCTGTGCAGGGTTTCTCTTCACACAAATCCTTGAACTCTTTTTGATAACGGATTCTTTGTTGATGACTTTTTGATAGTTTTTTGAATTTCCCTTTGACCAATTCAAAATGGCTGACCCTTCACAAGTCCCAAAATTTAGGAAGTGCAATGCTAGGGACTGTTCAAGGCGTCTTCCGAAGGCTTCTATCGACCCTCACACTGTTTGTTCCAATTGTCGGGATAAAACCTGTCAATTGGAAGATCGGTGTGAGGAGTGCGTTGGGCTTTCGGAATTCGATTTTATCGAATTCCAAAAGTATACACGTAGGCTAGAGAGAGATAGAGTTAGGAGAAGTTCTTCTCGTTCTATTGATATATCCTCTCCTCATGCCCCACAACCTATTCCTTCCCCTGTAGTGGTTGCTCCTAACCCCCCTCCTGGCACTCAGGAACCTTCGATGGCTGATATGATGCGTGCCATCCAGGCTCTGGGTGAGAGAGTTGAGTCCCTTGCTAGTGACCGTAATCAGCTCATGGCGGATGTGAAGGAGCTTAAGTGCAAAAGTGCAGTGGGAAGTGCTAAAGTGCCGAGTGATAGTGTTGTGGATAGTGTTGCGCTTGAGGGTTCGTCTGTTCGTGCCTGTCGTCCTCCTAGTCCGGGACCTCTTGCAAGCTCCCAAGTCCAGGGGAGAAGCAATGTCGTACGACAAATGGGTTCGAGAGGCTTTAATCAGCGAACAGACGTTCCCTCCGTGGTATCGGGCGTATCTACCCAAGATCGCCCCTGCCTAACTAAGACGAGAGAGCCCATTTATACCTCGTCTTCGGAAGGTGTTTCTCGCAAGAAACCCTGGACCAAGGTCTCACGACCGTTAAAACGCAAGTCGGTCCCTTCCGCGCAAGTCCAACGACCCAGTTGTAGCCACTGGGTCAGTTCAGACTCGCTGCCGTCATCCGATGACTGCTCACCGCCTAAGAGAGGCAAAGCGGTACCGCTTCAGACAGTAACACCGTCTGTCGCCGCACCTGCTCCCGTAGACCCTAAGTGGTCTCTTCTGCAAGACATGCAGTCTAAACTGACGTCTCTAATGCAGGACTTTCGTGCGGAGAAGGTTGCTGCCGCACCAGCTAGTGCAGTACCTAGCCCACAACCTTCTACACGATCGGTTGTGCGTCCTGTGGACGCTGAGGTAACCTTCTCACGCACACCAGTTGAGAGAGTTCCGCCACCCATGCGTTCCAGTGTGATCTGCCAGCCGCATGTTGACGTTAAGCGACGCACGGAGGTCTCCGTTGACGTTCGAGAGGTTCAACAACCGTCAGAGTTGTTTTGTTTTGACGCGGTGCGTCAACCTCCGCAACCCAGTGTGGTTGCCACTGCGCACCCACATCAGTCCAGACAGTCTGGAGTAGACGCTGTGCGTCCCCGCGCTGCTATGGTTGTTGCCAGCTCACAGACTGGGCAGCAGTTCCATGACGTTGCGTCCGGCTCAGTCACGCATGCACCCGTGCGACCGGACTCAGCGAACCAGCCGTTACCCACTCCGTTGCCGTTTCCTCATCAGTTATCGGATGAGGGACTTTCTGATGATGATGTTGCTGCACACATAGATGAACCACAATCAGAATTGGACGAGCCTAAGTTTACGCAACCCTCTTTGGACTTTAGGAAAGTTTTGGCCATTTTCAAAGAGATGTTTCCGGACCAGTTTGTTTCTGTGGCTCCTCGTTCCCCTCCGTCAGAGTTTGTGTTAGGCATGCCGTCTACCACTCCTGCCTTTACTAGACTCGTCCTCGCACGCTCGTCCAAGAGAGCTTTGCGGGTGATAGGAGAATGGTTGCAGTCCAAGAAGAGTTTAGGGAAGACAGCCTTTACGTTTCCCCCTGCTAGACTCTCTTCTAGATCGAGCGTCTGGTATGCCACGGGAGAAGTTCTCGGCTTGGGAGTTCCTGCCTCTGCCCAGGGCGACTTCTCAAGCCTCGTAGACTCTCCCCGCCGCCTTGCCATGAGACGCTCAAAGATATGTTGGTCATCTTCGGACCTGGACCACCTTTTGAAAGGTATCTTTAGGGCCTTCGAAGTTTTTAACTTCTTAGACTGGTGTCTAGGAGCCCTAAGCAGAAAGATCTCTCCAACAGAGAAAGAGAGTTCCTTGCTCATTATGTCCTGCATGGACAAGGCCATACGTGATGGGTCTAATGAGCTTGCTGCATCTTTTGTGTCCGGAGTCCTTAAAAAGCGTGAAAACCTATGCTCATTCCTTTCAGTTGGAGTTACACCGTGCCAGAGATCCGAGCTTCTTTTTGCTCCTCTCTCCAAGTGCCTTTTTCCAGAAGACCTGATTAAGGAAATAGCCGCTTCATTGATACAGAAGGACACTCACGATCTTGTTGCGTCCTCCGCTCGCAAAGCTACCCCTTTGCCTACCTTGTCAGCTAGACCAAGGATGGACACTCCAGCGTCCCGTTTTATTCCGCCCTTTCGTGGCAGAACCTCCAGCAGAGGAGGTGCTCGTGCCGAAGGGAAACGAGGAAAGAAGAAAGGAACCAAGTCCTTTAAGGGCAGAGTCTGACTGCCAGCTTCTTCAGACAGCAGTGGGAGCCAGACTCAAGAACTTCTGGCAGACCTGGGAAAAGAGAGGCGCAGATGCACAATCTGTGAAGTTGCTCAGAGAGGGGTACAAGATCCCGTTTGTACGGAAACCCCCTCTAGCAACGTCTCCCATCGATCTCTCTCCCAGGTACAGAGAGGAAGACAAGAGACGAGCCTTGAAACAGGAAGTGTCTCTTTTACTAGAGAAGGGAGCGATGGTCAAAGTCTCGGACCATCAAACCCCGGGATTCTACAACCGACTCTTCTTGGTGTCAAAGAAGACAGGAGGGTGGAGGCCGGTGCTAGACGTCAGTGCTCTGAATGTCTTTGTCACAAAGCAGACGTTCTCCATGGAGACCACAAAGTCGGTTCTAGCAGCGGTCAGAAGGGAAGACTGGATGGTCTCTTTAGACCTAAGGGACGCCTACTTCCACGTCCCCATCCACCCGGACTCCCAACCTTTTCTGAGATTCGTTTTCGAAAAGGTTGTCTACCAGTTTCAAGCCCTGTGCTTTGGCCTAAGCACAGCTCCTCTTGTGTTTACGAGGCTGATGAGGAATGTAGCCAAATTCCTTCATTTAGCGGACATCCGAGCCTCCCTCTATTTGGACGACTGGCTTCTCAGAGCTTCTTCCAGTCGTCGCTGTCTGAAGGATCTAAAGTGGACTCTAGATCTGACCAAGGAATTGGGTCTCCTTGTCAATATGGAAAAGTCACAAGTGGTCCCATCCCAAACTATTGTGTATTTAGGGATGGAGATTCACAGTCTAGCTTTTCGGGCTTTTCCGTCGGCCCCCAGAACAAGCCAAGCCCAGTTATGCATCCAGAACATGCTGAAGAAGGAACGATGTTCAGTCAGGAAGTGGATGAGTCTGATAGGGACGCTATCATCCCTGGAACAGTTTGTGTCATTAGGAAGACTACACCTCCGTCCTCTTCAATACCACCTAGCATTTCACTGGAAAAAGGACAAGACGCTAGAAGCGGTCTCGATCCCCATTTCCGAGAAGATGAAGTCTTGCCTGACTTGGTGGAAGGACAGTATCAGCCTAAGAGAGGGTCTTCCCCTGGCTGTTCAGACTCCCAACCACGTTCTCTTCTCGGACGCATCGGACGTAGGCTGGGGCGCGACATTAGACGGTCGGGAATGTTCGGGACTATGGAACTCGAGTCAGAGGATAATGCATATCAACTGCAAGGAGCTACTGGCAGTACATCTGGCCTTGAAAAGCTTCAGGTCTCTCCTTCAAGGCAAAGTGGTAGAAGTGAACTCGGACAACACCACTGCCTTGGCATACATCTCCAAGCAAGGAGGGACCCACTCACTGACGTTGTACGAGATCGCAAGGGACCTGCTCATCTGGTCAAAAGGTCAAAACATATCACTAGTTACGAGGTTCATCCAAGGCAACTTGAATGTCATGGCAGATTGTCTCAGTCGGAAGGGACAAGTAATTCCAACAGAATGGACCCTCCACAAGGATGTATGCAAGAGACTTTGGGCCACTTGGGGCCAACCAACCATAGATCTCTTTGCAACCTCGATGACCAAGAGGCTCCCAATATATTGCTCACCAATCCCGGACCCAGCAGCAATTCATATAGATGCTTTTCTCCTAGATTGGTCGCATCTAGATCTATACGCATTCCCACCGTTCAAGATTGTCAACAAGGTACTGCAGAAGTTCGCCTCTCACGAAGGGACAAGGTTGACGCTAGTTGCTCCCCTCTGGCCCGCGAGAGAATGGTTCACCGAGGTACTTCGATGGCTAGTAGACGTTCCCAGAAGTCTTCCTCTAAGGGTGGACCTTCTACGTCAGCCACACGTAAAGAAGGTACACCAAAGCCTCCACGCTCTTCGTCTGACTGCCTTCAGACTATCGAAAGACTCTCGAGAGCTAGAGGCTTTTCGAAGGAGGCAGCCAGTGCGATTGCTAGAGCAAGGAGAACATCCACCCTTAGAGTCTACCAATCGAAGTGGGAAGTCTTCCGAAACTGGTGCAAGTCAGTATCTGTATCCTCGACCAGTACCTCTGTAGCTCAAATAGCTGACTTTCTCTTATACCTGAGAAAAGAACGATCTCTTTCAGCTCCCACTATCAAGGGCTACAGAAGCATGTTGGCATCGGTCTTCCGGCATAGAGGCTTGGATCTTTCCAACAATAAAGATCTACAGGACCTCCTTAAGTCTTTTGAGACCACGAAGGAGCGTCGTTTGGTTACACCTGGTTGGAATTTAGACGTGGTACTAAGATTCCTCATGTCAGACAGGTTTGAGCCGCTACAATCAGCCTCCCTGAAAGATCTCACCTTAAAGACACTTTTCCTGGTATGCTTAGCCACAGCTAAAAGAGTCAGTGAGATTCATGCCTTCAGCAAGAACATCGGATTTTCGTCAGAAAAAGCTACATGTTCACTACAACTTGGTTTTCTAGCCAAAAATGAGCTACCTTCTCGACCTTGGCCGAAATCGTTCGATATTCCCAGCTTATCGAATATGGTAGGCAATGAACTAGAAAGTCTTATGCCCTGTGAGAGCTCTTAAGTTCTATTTAAAACGAACTAAACCTTTACGAGGCCTATCTGAAGCTTTATGGTGTTCAGTTAAGAAACCATCTTTGACTATGTCAAAGAATGCTTTATCCTATTTTATCAGACTGTTAATACGAGAAGCTCATTCCCATCTGAGTGAGGAAGACCAAGCATTGCTGAAGGTAAGGACACACGAAGTTAGAGCTGTCGCAACTTCCGTGGCCTTTAAGCAAAATAGATCTCTGCGAAGTATAATGGACGCAACCTATTGGAGAAGCAAGTCAGTGTTTGCGTCTTTTTATCTAAAGGATGTCCAGTCTCTTTACGAGGACTGCTACACACTGGGACCATTCGTAGCAGCGAGTGCAGTAGTGGGTGAGGGCTCAACCACTACAATTCCCTAATTCCATACCCTTTTAATCTTTCTCTTGAAATGTTTTTATTGTTGTTTTTTTGGGTTGTCCGGAAGGCTAAGAAGCCTTTCGCATCCTGGTTGATTTGGCGGGTGGTCAAAGTCATTTCTTGAGAGCGCCTAGAGTAGGGGTTTTGATGAGGTCCTGTTGTATGGGTAGCAACCCTTGATACTTCAGATCCTAGGGGTCGATCAGCATCCTAAGAGGATCGCGAGGCTCCGTAAGGAAGACGTACTTAAAAGGCAGAGTAATTGTTCAAGTCGACTTCCTTACCAGATACCTATTTATTTTGTTTTTGTTATTTTGATAACTTCTAAAATGAAATAAAAACTCTTAGCTCATAAAAATGTAAACATATATTGCTGGTCTCTACCCACCCCCCTGGGTGTGAATCAGCTATATAATCACCGGCTAAGTTAAATATTGAAAAATGTTATTTTGATAATAAAATAAATTTTTGAATATACTTACCCGGTGATTATAAATTAAAGGACCCTCCCTTCCTCCCCAATAGAGACGCAGTGGAACGAGGAGAAAATTGAGTCTTTGTTTACATTGAGTACTGGGTATCTGGACGACAGATGGCGCTGTTGGGCACACCCGCAACCTGTGTAGCGATCGCTGGCGAGTTTTTACCTTAGAGTTGTCTGTCGGGCAACAGAGTTGCAGCTATATAATCACCGGGTAAGTATATTCAAAAATTTATTTTATTATCAAAATAACATTTTTTTTTTTGGCTTGTGTTTCTTGTTGATGAATTTGGCTTTGACTTGGATTTTCTTTGGTTGTTCAAAATGGCTGACCCTTCTCCTGTTTATCGCAAGTGTGCGAGAGAATGTAACAAACGTCTTCCCAAGGCCTCTATCGACCCTCGTACTGTTTGTTCTAATTGCCGGGGTAAATCCTGCCAATTAGGAGATCGGTGTGAGGAGTGCGTGGTCTTGTCGGAATTCGAATGGCTTGAGTATGAAAAATATACTCGTAAGCTCGAAAGAGATAGGGTGAGGAGAAGCTCCTCTAGATCTTTGGAATTTTCCTCCTCCCATGCCCCTGAACCTAATCCTTCCCCTGTAGTGGTTGTTCCTGAACACCCTGCTAGCACTCATGAACTGTCTATGCAGGATATGTTTTTAGCGATTCAAGCTTTAGGCGAGAAAGTTGAGTCCTTAGCCTCGGACCGTAACCAGTTAATGTCCGATGTAAAGTTGTTGAAAAGTGGTAAAGCAGAAAATCTAAGTGATAAAGTGATAAGTGCGCAAAATGTGTTTAGTGTTGCGACCGAAGGTTCGTCTGTTCGTGCTTGTCGCTCCCTTAGTCCGAGACCTCTTTCAGGCTCCCATGCACCAGGGAGAAGTAATGTCGTAGGACTTAAGGGGGCGAGAGGTGTAAACCAGCGTACAGACGTTCCCTCTTTGGTATCAGACGTTTCTCGTCAAGAACGTCCTTACCATAAGACGGGTGAGACTAAGTTCTCCTCGTCCTCTGACGACTTATCGCATAAGAAACCTTGGCGCAAGGTATCTAGGCCCTTAGAGCGAAAGTCTGTCCCTTCAGGACAGGTCCAGCGTCCTGGCTGTAGCCATTGGGACAGCTCTGACCACTTGCAGTCATCGGATGGCTGTTCGCCCGTTAAGCGAAAGCGTAACACGGAGTCCGAGGGTCTCGGTAGAGGCAATGTTTTGCCAGCGCAGACGTTACCGACGTCACGGCCCGTTCCGACTCCCGTTGACCCGAAGTGGGTTGTCCTGCGGGACATGCAGTCTAAGCTTTCTTCTCTTATGGAAGATTATGAGCATGGACAGGTTCACGATGATCCTTTGCTTGCGGTTCGCCAGTGCGATGAACGTGACTCTGGCCTTCAGCCGCCTAAACGAGTGTTTTCTCGTCCGTTTGATGTTAGTACTAACGTTTCTATTGCTTTGAAACGCGATGCTAGTCGTGTTCCTCGTCTTTCACGTCAGTCACGTGACGTGGAACCCCCCTTGCTACAGTCTCGGACTGACGTTCAGCAGCTGCCACCGCAGCCCCGCACTGACGTTCGCCGACCGACTCCGTTGCCTCGCCGTGACGTTGACCGTCTGTCACCGCAGTCGGAAGTTGTTTTGCCTGCTCAGACCCTGCAGTCAATGCAGTCTCGACGTGATGTCGAGCGACATTCAACTCAAGCTGTTGTTGCTTGTCAGTCACAAGACTTTCAGTCTTTTCAGCCGCGGCGTGACATTGTTTCCTCAGCTGTTGCTGCTGCTCCGTTGCTTGTTGACATTGCCTGTCAAGCGTTGCCTCCTAGACATGTCTCTCCATATCACGAGACTCGGCAGTTGTCGGACGAAGTTCCGTCGGATGAGGAAGTCGCTGATCCCCTTCCAACTGATATGCCTTTGGGGACTTTTTCAGATGGAGAGGAGCCTAAAGTTGCTCAGCCCTCTCTTGATTTTAAAAAGATCATGCTGATTTTTAAGGATCTTTTTCCTGACCATTTTGTGACTGCTGCTCCTCGTTCGCCTCCGTCAGAGTTCACGCTAGGCCTAGCTGCTTCGACGCCGTCATTTACTAAGCTAGTGCTCTCTCGCTCTTCTAAGAGAGCTTTGCGTTTACTAGGCGACTGGTTGATGACCAGGAGGAGTTTGGGGAAGACAGCCTTTGCTTTTCCCCCTTTTAAACTGGCTTCTCGAGCGAGCGTCTGGTATGACACGGGAGAAGTTCTCGGCTTGGGAGTTCCTGCCTCTGCCCAGGGAGACTTCTCAAGCCTCGTAGACTCTCCCCGTCGTCTGGCCATGAGACGCTCAAAAGTTAGCTGGTCCTCTTCGGACCTTGATCATCTCCTCAAAGGGGTCTTTAGGGCCTTTGAAGTTTTTAACTTTTTGGATTGGTCGCTGGGAGCCTTGAGCAGGAAGATCTCTTCAGCCGACCGTGATGTATCTGTACAAATTATGTCCTGCATGGACAAAGCTATCCGTGATGGCTCTAATGAACTCGCTGCTATGTTTACGGCAGGAGTCCTTAAGAAGAGGGAGACTCTTTGTTCGTTCCTGTCTGCAGGAGTAACTCCCTATCAAAGGTCGGAGCTACTCTTTGCGCCGTTATCATCTGCCTTATTCCCCCAGCAGTTGATTAAGGATATCGCAGCGTCGCTAGTACAAAAGGATACCCATGACTTGATGGCTACGTCAGCGCGTAAGGCTGCTCCTTCTTCATCCTCTTATGTTGTTAGACCTAAGTTCGATACTCCAGCGATGAGGTTTATCCCGCCCTTTCGTGGCAGAGCTCCCAGTAAGGGAGGCGCTCGTGCCGATAGTAAGAGAGGTAAGAGGAGAGGATCTAAGTCCTCCCGTGGCAGAGTCTGACTGCCCACGTCCTCAGACAGCGGTAGGGGCCAGATTAACCAACTTCTGGCAGGCCTGGGAGAAGAGGGGTGCAGACCGGGAGTCTGTTTTGTTGCTAAAGGAGGGGTACAAAATTCCTTTTGTACGGAGACCTCCTCTGGTAAAAGTCCCTATAGACCTCTCTCCCAGGTATCGAGAGGAGTCAAAGAGACAGGCACTACAACTGCAGGTGTCTCAGTTGCTAGAGAAGGGAGCGGTGGTGAAAGTCTCGGAGCTTCAATCACCGGGGTTTTACAACCGTCTCTTCCTAGTTCCAAAGAATACAGGAGGATGGAGGCCGGTGCTGGATGTCAGTGCTCTCAACGTTTTTGTTGTCAAAACAAAATTTACGATGGAGACCACGAAGTCCGTCCTAGCAGCAGTCAGAGAGGGAGACTGGATGGTCTCTCTCGACCTGCAGGATGCGTACCTCCACATTCCTATACACCCGGATTCTCAACCGTATCTGAGGTTTGTATACAGGAATGTGGTGTACCAATTCCAAGCACTCTGCTTCGGCCTCAGCCCTGCTCCTCTTGTTTTTACGAGGCTCATGAGAAATGTAGCAAAATTTCTACATTTGTCGGGGATTCGAGCCTCCCTGTACCTGGACGACTGGCTGCTCAGAGCGTCGTCCCGTCATCGCTGTCTGCAGGACCTTCAATGGACGTTGGATCTTGCAAAGGAATTGGGCCTGTTGGTGAACATAGAGAAGTCTCAGCTGACTCCCTCCCAAACGATTCTCTATTTGGGGATTTAGATACAGAGTCTAGCTTTTCGGGCTTTTCCGTCTGCCACCAGGATAGAGCAAGCCTTGCTCAAAGTCCGTCTCATGCTAGAGAAAGACCATTGCTCTGTAAGAAGTTTGATGAGCCTCCTAGGGACGCTATCATCCCTGGAACAGTTTATCTCTCTAGGGAGACTTCACCTTCGCCCTCTCCAGTTCCATTTAGACTCCCATTGGAACAAGAACAAAACTTTGGAGGCGGTCTCGATCCCGATCTCCGAACCAGTCAAGACTTGCCTGAGCTGGTGTGACAGCAATATACGTCTTCGAGAAGGTCTGTCCCTGGCAGTCAAGAACCCAAACCACGTGTTATTTTCAGACGCGTCGGATTTGGGTTGGGGAGCGACTCTGGACAGTCTGGAATGTTCGGGTCTTTGGACGACAGAGCAGAGGAGCCTTCACATCAACTGCAAGGAGCTGTTGGCTGTTCACTTAGCTCTGACAAGTTTCGAGAGTCTTCTTCGAAACAAGGTGGTAGAAGTGAATGCGGACAACACCACGGCCTTGGCGTATATCTCCAAGCAAGGAGGCACTCACTCCCACGCTCTGTTCGTCATCGCAAGGGACCTCCTCATCTGGTCAAAAGATCGAGGCATCTCACTGTTGACGAGGTTCGTCCAAGGGAAATTGAACGTCTTGGCGGACTGTCTCAGTCGGAAGGGTCAGGTGATCCCTACAGAATGGACCCTCCACAAGGATGTGTGCAAGAGTCTTTGGATGACTAGGGGTCAGCCCACCATAGACCTCTTTGCAACCTCACTGACCAAAAGGCTCCCGACCTATTGCTCTCCAGTCCCAGATCCAGAGGCGGCCCACATAGATGCCTTTCTGTTGGACTGGTCTCACCTGGACACTTACGCATTTCCGCCGTTCAAGATCGTCAACAAGGTGTTGCAGAAGTTCGCCTCTCACGAAGGGACAAGGTTGACGTTGGTTGCTCCCCTCTGGCCCGCGAGAGAGTGGTTCACAGAGGTACTTCAATGGCTGGTAGACGTCCCAAGGAGTCTACCCTTACGGATGGATCTCTTACGGCAACCGCACGTAAGGAGACTTCATCAAAGCCTCCCCGCGCTTCGTCTGACTGCCTTCAGACTATCGAAAGACACTCAAGAGGTCGAGGCTTTTCGAAGGAGGCAGCCAGAGCGATCGCGAGGGCTAGGAGATCATCTACTATCAAGGTCTACCAGTCGAAGTGGGAGGTATTTAGAGAGTGGTGCAAGTCCTCCTCTATTTCCTCTTCCAGTACCTCTGTAGCGCAGATTGCGGACTTTCTCCTGCATCTGAGAAATGTTCGCTCCCTCTCTGCTCCCACCATTAAAGGCTACAGGAGCGTGTTGGCCTCTGTTTTTAGACATAGAGGCTTGGATCTGTCAAATAACAAAGATCTCCAAGACCTCCTTAAGTCTTTCGAGACCTCTAAGGAGCGTCGTATGTCAACTCCTGCTTGGAATTTGGATGTGGTCCTGCAGTTCCTGATGTCAGACAGGTTTGAGCCATTACATTCAGCCTCCCTGAAGGATCTCACCCTCAAGACACTTTTTTTTAGTGAGCTTGGCTACAGCTAAAAGGGTCAGTGAGATCCATGCCTTTAGTAAGAACATCGGCTTCTCTACGAATAAAGCTATATGTTCTCTTCAGCTTGGTTTTTTGGCCAAGAACGAACTGCCTTCTCGTCCATGGCCTAAATCCTTTGAAATACCTAGTCTGTCAGAAATCGTAGGTAATGAAGTTGAAAGAGTGCTGTGCCCCGTGAGAGCTCTTAAGTTTTACTTAGCTCGAACTAAACCTATACGAGGTGGTTCTGAGGCCTTATGGTGCTCCGTTAAGAAGCCCTCATTGCCCATGTCTAAAAATGCGTTATCGTACTTTATTAGATTTTTAATCCGAGAAGCACATTCTCATTTAAATGAGAAAGATCGTTGTTTGCTTAAGGTCAAGACTCACGAAGTGAGAGCAATAGCGACTTCGGTGGCTTTTAAGCAAAACAGATCTCTTTGAAGTATTATGGACGCGACCTTTTGGAGGAGCAAGTCAGTGTTCGCTTCATTTTACTTAAAAGACGTCCAGACTCTTTATGAGGACTGCTACACCCTGGGTCCATTCGTTGCAGCGAGTGCAGTAGTGGGTGAGGGTTCTACCACTACATTCCCTTAATCCCAATATCCTTTTAATCTTCTCTTGAAATGTTTTTTAATCTTGTCTTGGGTTGTTCGGAAGACTAGGAAGTCTTTCGCATCCTTTTTGATTTGGCGTGTGGTCAAATGTTTCTTGAGAGCGCCCAGATTAAGGGTATTGATGAGGTCCTGTTATAGGGTTGTTCGCCCTGGATATAACAGCTCCTGGAAGTCTTTCAGCATCCTGGAAGGATGGCTGGGCTTCATGAGGAAAGCGGACTAATGAGGCAGAGTAATCATCAGAGTCAGCTTCCTTACCAGGTACCTATACTTAAGTTGGTTTTTTATGAAATATTTGTCAAAAAACTCTTGAGCATATACGCCTTTATTGTATTAATACTGGTCTCTACCCACCACCATGGGTGTGAATCAGCTATTATATATTCACCGGCTAAGTTTAATATTTAAAAATGATATTTTCCTTATAAAATAAATTTTTGAATATACTTACCCGGTGAATATATAAATTAAAGGCCCTCCCTTCCTCCCCGATAGAGACCCAGCGGACTGAGAAGAACTGGAGTGGTTGACAAGTATATGCGGTATCTGGCCGATAGTCGGCGCTGGTGGGCACACCCGCAACCTTCACGGCGATCGCTCGCGAGTTTTTGGATCTGTCGGGCCGTCGGAGACGTCAGCTATTATATATTCACCGGGTAAGTATATTCAAAAATTTATTTAATAAGGAAAATATCATAATTCAACAGAGTAGGTTATATATACAAGAACACATACATACAATCATTATTATTCCACAGAAAACAAACTAACTGGAATCTTTCAATATTCATATCAACCAAGAGAGCACAAGAAGATTGAATTTACTAGTAAAAAGACCTTTATGTCCAACAATTTGCACCTTCACAGTAATTCCTTCATAACTTGCACAGTCAAGGTAAGCTCAACCACTTCTGTGTTATTTTTTGTTCTATTACAACTTGAAAAATGTGACTTCCATTGCTGAGTCAACACGCTCGTCCCTGGTAACTCCACCCAAGGGGGCGTGGTTTAGGGCTCGCGCCGCCGCTTGGGGGGGTTCCGGGGGGGGGGGGGGGGGGCGGAGGTGTATAAGCTACCACTGGTGAGTCCGGAAGGTCTCACCTCCCACTCCAGAACCTTCGTTCACAAGTAAACTTACAGCCTCCAACATCTGGGGGAAAGATCTCTTCCCCAACGACCTCATGAAAGAGATCGTCCACAGAGCTGCCACGGAGAACCGGAACCTTCTCCATAATTGGGGCATGTCGAAGGAGAGGAAATATTCTTAGGATGAGGGCCCCCAACCTAAGAAGAAGGCCAACAAGCCCAGACCCTAGCAGCGTCAGGCTAAGCGCCAGTTTCTGGCACCCGCCGCTCCCCAATTGGTGGCTCAGCCCCAACAAACCTTTCAGTTGGTACCCCAGCCGGTGGTGGCTCAGTCACCAGTCTTCACGCCAGCCTACGAAAGGCAGTCGACTACCTTTTATCCCAAAGGTAGAGGCGCCGGCAGAGACTCCTCTTGACGTCCCTCCAGAGGAAGAGGAGGGCGGGGAGCAGGCGCCCGAGGTGGTAAACCCTCGGGAAACCAGAAGCACTGAGATGCTTCTGGTGGGAGGAAGATTCCGCCTTTTCCAGGATCGTTGGACCTTTGATCCTTGGGCTCACAGTATCATCAAGAACGGACTCGGGTGGAGCTGGGTGACACCACCCCCAATCTTCCACCAATTCTTCCAACATTTCACCCCCGTCCTGGAAGAATACATCCAAGAACTCTTGAACAAGAAGGTGATCAAGAGTGTAAAGTCCACCAGGTTCCAAGGAAGACTATTCTGTGTTCCCAAGGACTCCGACAAACTCAGTCATTCTGGACTTGTCCCCTCTCAACAAGTTCATAGTGAACAACAAGTTCAAAATGCTGACTCTTCAGCACATAAGAGCCCTGCTGCCCTAAAAGGCTTACACAGTCTCAATAGACCTGGCGGACGCCTACTAGCACATTCCAATGAATGGCCAGACCACTTCCTACCTAGGATTCAGGCTTCAAAGAAGACAGTACGCCTTCAGAGCCATGCCCCTCGAGCTAAACATAGCCCCAAGGATATTCACTGAGCTTGCAGAGACGATCGTCCATTTGGGCTTCAAGATCAAAACCAAAAAGTCTCGACTTTCTCCAGCTCAGAAGTTCCAATGGCTAGGAATCCATTGGGACCTTCAGTCACACAGTCTTTCCATTCCTCTGAAGAAAAGAAAGGAAATAGCAGGATCTGTCAAGAGACTCCTAAAATCTAAACGGATTTCAAGACGACAACAGGAACGGGTGCTCGGCTCGCTTCAGTGACAGACCCAGTGCTAAGAGCACAGCTAAAGGATGCATCGGGAGTCTGGAGAAATACGCATCAATTGCTCGAAGAGATCTCAAGAAAACCTCTGCCGACCAGGCTTCGATCACTCCTAAAGCCATGGTCGGAGGCAAAGAACCTGAAAAGATCGGTACCACTTCAACCACCACCTCCATCGGTCGTTATCCACATGGATGCATCGTTAGAAGGATGGGGGGTCACTCCCACCAACGACAAGTTCAAGGAACATGGTCTCCTCTATTCAAGACGTTTCACATCAACATCTTGGAGGCCATGGCGGTCCTTCTCACTCAGAAGAAGCTGTCGTCACGTCCCTCAGTCCTCATCCGTCTGACTCTGGACAGCGGCGTCGTGGTCAGATGTCTGAACCGTCAGGGCTCAAGATCGCCCCAACTCAACCAAGTGTTGCTACCCATCTTCTGCTTAGCGGGCAGCAAAAGATGGCACCTCTCAGCAGTTCACCTACAAGGATTCCGCAATGTGACGGCGGATGCTCTATCCAGGACAACTCTGATAGAGTCAGAATGGTCTCTAGACGCAGACTCATTCTCCTTCATCTCCCATCAAGTCCCAGAACTGCAGATCGACCTCTTCGCAATGAGCGACAACAAACAACTTCCTCGTTGTGTGGCCCCATATGAGGACCCCCGAGCAGAACAGATGGACCAAGATTTACCTGTTCCCTCCACCCAATCTTCTGCTGAAAGTCTTCACCAAGCTGAGATCCTTCAGAGGAACAGGGGCCCTAGTGGCACCCAAGTGGCCCCGGAGCAACTGGTTTCCATTAATCCTGGAATTACAACCCAAGCTAAATCTCCTGCCGGACCCAGTTCTATCCCAGCAAGTTCAGAAGTCGACTGTCTTCGCTTCATCAAGGAAAACCCGAGACCTTCATCTCATGATTTTCTCTCCCTAGCCGTCAAGAAGAGATTTGGGATCTCAAAGAAATACTTAAACTTCCTAGAGGAATACAAAACAAAATCTACCAGAAGGCAATATGAGTCATCCTGGAAGAAGTGGGTGTCCTTTGTCAAGGCTAAAAATCCTATGGAAATTTCAATGGATTTCTGTTTGTCCTTCTTCATTCACCTTCATGGACAAGGCTTGGCAGCTAACACGATTTCCACCTGCAAATCGGCCTTGACGAGACCTTTACTCTATGCCTTCCAGATAGACCTGTCCAATGACATCTTTAACAAGCTGCCAAAGGCATGTGCTAGGCTCAGACCTGCACCCCCACCGAGACCCATTTCTTGGTCTATAGACAAGGTGCTCCACTTTGCCTCAAGTTTGGACAGTGTAACTTGCCCTCTGAAAGATTTGACTTAAAAAGTGATTTTCCTATTTGCTCTCGCCTCGGGAGCCCGAGTCAGTGAAATAGTGGCATTATCAAGAGAAGAGGGGCCAGATCCAGTTTGCTGAAACAGGCGAGCTTACCCTCTTTCCTGACCCAACGTTTCTCGCTAAGAACGAGCTACCCACTAAAAGGTGGGGCCCCTGGAGAATCTGCCCTCTGAAGGAAGATGTCTGTGTCCATAGGAGAGTCTAAAGGTCAATCTTCGAAGAACTTCAGACTTTGCTGGAGGACAGCTCTTCAAAGGGGAAACATCGGGGTCCGACTTGTCACTCAAACAACTAAGGGCGAAGATCACCTACTTTATTCGCTGAGCGGATCCTGACAGTACACCCACAGGTCACGATCCCAGAAAAGTCGCCTCTTCTCTGAACTTTTTCCGGTCAATGGACTTTGAAAGTCTTCGCTCTTTCACAGGCTGGAAGTCTTCAAGAGTGTTTTTCAAACACTACGCTAAGCAGGTGCATGAACTTAAACGATTTGTGGTAGCTGCAGGTAGTGTGCTAAAACCTGCTGCTTAGTGCTGCGTAGAAGAGCGAGTTATTCGGGACTCTAACTCTCATGGTGTCTGTGGGCAGGGCAGGAAGCAGGATCATAGTACATGTTTCTTTGAAGTGACATGTAACGGAAATGTCACAGGTCTCTGTGGTCATCAGACTAAAGGAATATTGTCTAGAAGTTGGAAGGCACTACAAAAGGGAAAAAATTCACGATACATTAATTCTCTGGTACACTTCCATGAGGACGACCTGGCCTGAGCCCAAAAAACGGATTTTGAGCGAAGCGAAAAATCTATTTTTGGGTGAGATAGCCATGTCGTCCTGATGGAGCCGCCCTTGTTCTCTTTCAGGCCTTGACAGGCCCCTCCCATCTTATTGTATCATGGAGGCTGGCCTAGACGCCGGAAGGAATGAGGTAGACGCGCAACGGTGACGTCAACCAAGATGGCGGCCAAACATGGCGGCGGTTATGACGTCACCGAGTACCGTAACAGTAATGGAGGAGGAGAACTTAGTAACGGCTCCTCCCATAACTTGCCACACTTGCCCCTCGAAGCGTAAACGCTATGTGGGGTGCAGATAGCTATGTGGCGTGTCAAGCATACGTCCCCTGTTATTATACGATATCCTAAAGGGAAACCTTATGGGTACTCGCGATAGAAGTTAGAGTTCTGTGAAACCTTTAGATTAATTCTCTGGGAATATCTACTGTAGTCAAATATACCCTAAGGAAGCTACTGAAGAAACCTTCCATCAGGACGACATGGCTATCTCACCCAAAAATAGATTTTTCGCTTCACTCAAAATCCGTTATTTGCGCCAATAATAATCATCAGATTCGTTCAAAACACATGAAATTATGCCAGAAAATCATTGTTATTCAGTGGGAGTTATTGGCAACTTATGTAAATTCATCGGTAAATATATAGAAAAACATGGGACATAAGTTTTAAGAGAAAAAAAAAACCTTTACCACAGTAAATGATTTGCTTTCAATGCATTTGACCCTTATTTCTACTACAGATAAGCCGTTCTACCGTTATGGATCCCCCTTTCCGACGGACACAAGTGTGCAAAAAAAAAAAAAAAAACGTGATTATTTAATACTTACGAGCATAGAATCTAACAATCCCACCTAACCTAACCTAGTAGTTCCCCGGTCACAGACCTAGCTGTGGGGCAAGCCCTCCGGACCCCCCATCCCAGATCACAAATCTTCCCAGGTCACGGCCTAGCCGCGGGCAATCCCCTCAGACCCCGCTCCCCAGGTCACAAATAAAATTGAATCGCAAATAAATCTTCACATTATGATGAAGTAAATCACAAATAATTCCTTACATTATGATTGAGACATGGAAGGTTGTGGGTCATCGAGGTCTCCTGCCACCTGATGTTGTTGTGGAGGATAGAGGCAACTGGCGGTGATGAAGAAGTGGTGCAGTAAAAAATGCGCTGGTGTTCCCTAAACGCTAAGTCAGAATTGCACTTAGGAATAGCCAAAAAACCAGCCATTACACTTTGGTACGTTGGACTCCATAACTTACAATACATGACACGTAACACAGAACTGAGATCTTTTGGTAGGAAAAGGTAGTGTGTCACAGAACTGCCTACATCATACTCCAGCATATATACATGCCCAAATATGGTAAACTTCGTCATATGGTAGGGGAATGATGTATGTATGCAGGAAGTATAAACTCGTAATAGAGCAACAAGGAGGGCTTGTGGTCTGGAAGTATAAACTGGTAACTGCGCAACCAGTAGGAGAGCTCGTGCGCAGGAAGTATAAACTCGTAATTGCGCAAGAAACTATGCAGAAACATCCGACTTGCTAAGAGTTAACTAAAGTAAAATGAATATATCAGAGGAAGAGGATCCCCATATTTTGTACAATTTTTCTTGGATTTATTATGCATCCCAGAGAATAATGTATAGAGAAGAAAAGGTTATTTATGCCATTGTCTATCAATTCGGCAATAAATTTTTCCATCTTAAAACCCGCGGTTCATGCTGGGTGGACCCCATTATCGTAGGATATATTAGGGTATATCTTATTAACTATTTATTTGCGATGAAAATAAAGGTCATTTTCAAAGAAAACGGAAGTTTTCTATACATACCACAATTTTTGTATTGGTAAAGTTTTTCCTGTGTAGTTCTACAATAATACTGGTTAGGTTAGGTAGGTTTGTTAGGCTCTGTGGCCTTTTACAAATCTCGAAAGTGGTAAATAATCACGTTTGTCCGGTTCTCGCTCACCCAAAGTTCCAGGTTCCCTCCTGTTGGGAAGGGGATGGGTTCATAATGGTAGAATGTTTTATTTACAGTAAAAAAAAATAAAAATCTAAGCTAGTAGTCCCCAGGTCACAGACATAGGGAGGGTGGCTCCAACCTCCGTTACCAGGTCACAGACTTAGCCGCTGGGCAAGCCCCCGGATCCCCTTCCCAGGTCACAAACTAAAAGTAATTCTTAAATAAATCCTTGCATTATGATAAAGTAAATCACAAATAAATCCTTACATTATGACAAAGTTTATCACAAATAATTCCTTGTCATATGATTGACACCTACATTTTTTTTTTTTTTTTTTTTTTTTTTTTTGTCTTGGCAATCTTTACTGAAGTGTTGCAGTAGAAAATGTGCTGGTCTTCCCTAAAATCTAAGTCAGAATCGCACTTGGGACACTAACCTTTGAGGGATAACACAATGAGCTTTTAAAAAGTTATTCACTCCACCGGGAGAACCGTGAAACTTGGCTCCATAATGCACATCACACACATAGCCTAACACCGCTACAAAGGAACTGAAGTGTTGTGCTAAGAAAAGTGGTGTGTCACAGAACTGCCTAAGTTACACTCAAACATACTGTATGTACAATGCCCAAATATAAGGAACTTCATCATGTGGTAGGGGCAGGAAGTATAACTTGTAACTGCACAACAAGTAGGAGGGCTTGTTTCCAGGAAGTATACACTCTTAATCGAGCAACAAGTAGGAGGGCTTGTGTCCAGGAAGTATACGCTTGTAATCGCGCAACAAGCTGTGCAGAAATAAATATTTCAGGGGGATAGAATCCCCATTTTCTCCGGCTCGTTTAAAGATGCATTGTTCCGTAACCGAAATACAAACCACGCTATTTACATTGGGTTTACTTTCGGCGTAGATGAAATTGACGAGCTAATAAATTTTAACGAGGGTTAACTACCCCCGCGCTAGTTAGCGGGGGTAGGGGAAGGGGTAGCTTGCTACCCCTCCCCCCCCCCCCCACACACCAGTGAGTTGTCTCACTTCACTTTTGGCTCGGACGATGTGCAGACGTGTCTGTCTATCGTCCTCGTTGTTGACAGCCTTAATCTTTTTCTTTGCTTTTCCTCAGCTGTGTGCTTGGAAGTTGGCCTCGCCCTTTAGTTATCATCATGCGCAAGTGCCCTGGAATCGCCGGCCGCCCCTGCGGTACCCTCATGTCGGCGTTGGATACCGATCCTCACACCCTTTGCCCGCAGTGTCGAGGCCAACGGTGTGACAGGGAAGTAACATGCAGTGAGTGTAGTGAGTGATCTGCTTCCCAGTGGGAGAGGTTTGCCCGCCGGTGTAAGAAGAAGTCCAAGAGAGACCGTTCTCCTTCAGGGGTTGCCTTGAAGGAGGAAGGCTTCCAGGACTCTTCTTCCGCCGCCCAAACCTCCTCCGAAGCTCCCACTCGGCCGGCCTCTCATGAGAGGCCTCTGAGTGGTAGTGCAGACCCTTGTTCTGTTTCCTGATCTCGGGGTGCGGGAGAGGGCGTCGCCTCCCATAGCGGGGCGGCTCCCCCTCCTCCCCCGGGGGAGGATTTTTATAACGTTGATAACTCTGTGTCTAACGATGATCTTTTTCAGCTTTGGGCTTCCTTGGGGCTTAAGGGCCTGCCCTCCAAGGAAGCCCTGTTTGACCTTATCCAGTTGGGGGCCGCTGTCAAACAGTCGCCGGTGATAGCAGAGGTAGACCCTTTGTTTATTGTCGACATCGTGGTGGCAGAGGCTTCCGACGGGTCTGGTCAAACCTCTGCGGCTCCTGATGTTGCGGATGTTGCTGAAGGCTCTCCTCCCCCTTCCGAACATCCCTCGAAGGGGAAGGTGGGACCCACGGTCTCTCCTGCGGCTACGTTTCCCCCTCGGGGGAGCGCTCTGACTGAGACTCCTCTTCGGAGGACCGACGATCCTGATGACCTCCCTCGTGGCCGCCTTTGCCGTAAGGCTCGTCGTCCTCTTCGTCGCAGGGGCCTCCCGTCTCCCTATAAGGGAGTCAAGAGGCGCCTCTTCGAGTCGTCTCCTCGTCCGTCCTCTGATGAGGATCCTCCTCGCCGGGAGCAGACTGTAGCAGCCACGTCCTTAGACCTCTCCGGTGATCGTTCGCCGACGGGCATCGGTCCCTTCGGGGCAAAGGGATGTCTCCCACGGTTTTGGGCTTCCCTTGCGCGTCAGGGTTCCCCTGCGCGTTCACGCGCAGTAGTGCGCCAGCAGCGCGCCAGCGCTCTCCAGCCTTGCAGTCTCCTGACTCATCTCGCCAGCGCTCTCCTGTTCGTCAGCGCTCTCCGGCTCGCCAGCTCTCTCCTGATCGCCAGCGTTCTCCTGGTGGTCAATGCCCTCTTGCTTGCCAGCGCTCTCCTGTGGACAACCTGCAACCTCCTGTTCCTGTTGCGCGCCCAGCGTGCCAACGGTCTCCTGAGCGCACTAGATCTGTTCGTCAGTGCGCATCCAGTTCCTGGCACGCCCAGCGCGCCAACGGTCTCCTGAGCGCACTAGATCTGCTCGTCAGTGCGCATCCAGTTCCTGGCGCGCCCACGCTCGCCCACGCGCCCTAGATCTCCGGATCTGGACGCGAGCAAGGATTTAACTCCTCCTCGCCCATGCGTTCCTGCTCGTCATCCTTCACCTGCGCAGCAGCGCACACGGTCTCCTGTGCGCACGTCCAGAGTTCCTGCGCGCCCATGCGCTTTCTCTTCCTGAGCCCGTTCGCGAGCGTTCGCCTTTGCGCGTTGTGCCACCTGATCCTGCGCAGCAGTCTACGCGTCGTCATCCTGCGCGCCAGCGATCTCCAGCATGTCAGCGATCTCCTGCGCGTCAGCAATCTCCAGCACGTCAGCGCTCCCCTGAGCCTCGGCGATCTCCTGAGCGCCCGCGTGATCTATCGCCTGCACGCAAGCGCTCTCCTACACGTCAGCGCCACCTGGATCTGGATAGACATAAGTCTCCTGCGACCAGCTCGCCCACGCGCGGTCGTTCGCCTGCGCGTTCTACGCGCCATCACGCGCCAGCACACAAGCGTTCACCGACGAGCTATCACTCGCCATCGCTCGCCCACGTGTCACAGGTCTCCAGGACACCATCGTTCTCCTGCGCCTTGCTTTCTCCTGGCTTTCAGGGATCTCCTGTGCGCCCTCGCCAACGCGCCCACTCGCCCGCGCGCGATCGCTCCCGTGCTCTTTTATCTTTGCGCGACTACGTGCCCGCGCTCCAGCAGCCCCCCGCGCGCGATCCATTGGATCCTCCCCAACGCGACCCCCGTTCTCGTCGAGTTCCGCAGCTCGTGGCGGCAGCAGGGACGCGTGTTTCCAGGTCGCAGTCAGGTTCACCTCCGTGCAAGCGCTGGTCTCTCTCGCAGGACAAGGAAGAATCGTCGGAGAGGTCAAGGCAACTTTCTTCCCCTTCTTTTTTGCAGGTAGTCCCAGTTGCGTCCACTCCGAAGGGTCAGGAGATCCCCTTCCCTCCAGCGGGAATTACGGACACTGCGTCCGTATCTCGTCAGTTCTGGTTTGGTCCTCTGATGAGAGCGGTAGTGAAGGCTATGAAGCCGGCACTCGCCGATCTGGGACTCAAGCCAAGGACGGCCTCGCCCCCGCTGAAGAGAAGGAGAGGAGTGGACTTCGTGGTGACTTCTCCCAGGGAGAAGTTGGTTCCTAAGAGGTCCGCCAGGAAGGCTCCATCCCCTTCGCAGTCGTTTTCTCCTTCTCCTGTGGACGAGGCTTTTCCGTCCTCAGGAGAATCCAGCGAGGCGGCGGTCTTTCCCTCGGCACCAAGGGGGGAGTCTCCTCCTCGTGGAGGGGAACCGACTCGCGTGGAAGGTACCTTCCAGACCTCTTTCCTGGAGTCTTGTATCCCACCCAGGAGGGAACCCAAGGACTCCAAGATGAATCCGAAGTCCTCTTCGCTAATTCATCAGGAACCAGCCAGACCCCGGGAGAACGTCCACGTGTCTCCCCAGGAAGAGCTTCCGGGGACAGGAGACTTAGCTGCCAGTCCACAGGGAGGAGAGCAGCACGAGTCTGAGCATGCCTTTTGGGGAGGTCTTGAGCCTGATGAGGCAGCTCAACAGGTTCAAAGACCCGTAGATCGCCCCTCGTGAAGGCAAGGACACGGTCTTGGATCAGGTATATGGAACTCAGAAGCCCCCAAAGGCCAGCGCAGCCCTGCCCTGGTCCCAGGGGGTGAAGAGTGCCAGAGACAGGGTCGACGCTCAGCTCGCAGACCTCGCCTCCTCCAGTCGTTCCTCTGCCGGGAACAAACTCCTCCCACCTCCTCGGTTACAGCAGAGGAGGTATTTTGAGATCATGGGGGAGTCTAGCCTCACTCTTCCCCTCCACCATTCCGTGGAAGAGCTTACTAGGGGAGTTCCACTTGAGAAACTCTCCGCCCGGCAGGTGACATTCTCAGCGTCGGAGATCCTGAGCCAGGAGAAGGTTGCGAAGTGCGCCATGCAGGCCACTTCGTGGCTGGATGTCTGGCTGTGTTCTCTGGGTATCCTATTGCGCTCTGAGGATCTGTCTAAGGAGAGCAATAGGAAGGCCCTGGAGACCTTCCTCCTCTCGGGCACTCGCACCATCGAGTTTTTGGCACACCAGGTTACCAACCTGTGGGCCAACTCGGTGCTGAAACGTCGTGATGCGGTGACCGAGAAGATCCACCCGAAGGTCCCCGCCGTGGATGTCTGCAGGCTCAGACACTCCTCCATCCTTGGGGGAAGTTTGTTTGAGCCCCCAGGATATGGAACACACAGCTGAGAGGTGGAGGAAGTCTAGCCAAGACTCGCTCCTCCAAAGGGCCCTCGCATCTCGGCTCTACAAGCCTCCAGCTCCACAGCAACATCAGCAGCAGCCTCGCAGGACACCGGAGCAGGCGCCGGCAGCTAAGAAAGTGGTGTCTAAGCCCCAGCCCTTTCCTGTCAAGGACAAGAGGGGCGGTAAGTCCTCCAGGGGAAGCAAGACTCCTAGAGGGAGCGGCCGCGGCCGTAAACACTAGGAGTGGCAGTCCCCCCGCGTGACCACCTGTGGGGGGATGCCTACAAAGTTGCGTGTACAGGTGGCAGCAACATGGGGCCGATTCTTGGACGGTCTCCGTGATCGGCCAAGGTTATCGCGCCCAATTCACGACATCTCAACCTCCCCTGACAGCGAATCCAGTGTCGTTGAGCTCCTATGCCATGGGATCGGCAAAGGGGCTAGCCCTTCGGGCTCAAGAAGAATGCTCTCCAGGAGGTCGTCGATGGTTCCCCAGGCTTCTTCAGTCGACTGTTTCTTGTAAAGAAGGCGTCTGGAGGCTGGAGACCTGTCATCGACCTCTCATCTCTGAACAAGTTTGTCAAGCAAACTCCGTTCAGCATGGAGACAGCGGACACGGTCAGACTTGCGGTGAGACCACAAGACTTCACGTGCGCACTGGATCTGAAGGACGCGTACTTCCAGATCCCAATCCATCCGTCTTCCAGGAAGTACTTGAGATTCAGCCTAGACAGTAAGACCTACCAGTTCAAGGTGCTGTGCTTCGGTCTCTCCACAGCACCTCAGGTATTCACCAGAGTGTTTACCCTGATTTCGTCTTGGGCGCACAGGAACGGCATCCGTCTCCTCTGATATCTGGACGACTGGCTGATCCTGGCAGACTCGGAGTCGACCCTTCTTCGACACCGAGACAGGCTCCTGGGACTCTGCCAAGATCTGGGGATCGTGGTAAATCTCGGGAAGTCCTCTCTGCAGCCGTCCCAACGACTGGTTTATCCAGGCATGTTATTAGACACCAGTCTCCACAAAGCCTTTCCATCAGACGACAAGATAGAAAGGCTGAGGAGGGTGGCAGAACCCTTCCTCAGGCGGGAAGAGCTTTCAGCCCAATTGTGGTTGTGTCTGTTAGGTCACCTAGCCTCCCTGGCCCGTCTGGTCCCGAACGGCCGTCTCAGGATGGGATCCCTGCAATGGCGGCTCGAGTCCCGGTGGAGTCAAGCATCCAGTTCCCCGGACTTTCTGGTCCCGATAGGACCCTCGGAACAGGCGGACCTGCGGTGGTGGCTGATCGACGAGAACCTGCGAAAGGGAGTGGATCTTCTCGTCCGTCCCCCGGAATTGACGCTGTTTTCGGACGCATCAAAAGAAGGGTGGGGGGCTCACATTCTGAACTAGAGGACCTCAGGCCTTTGGTCAGAATCAGAAAAGTTCGTGCACATCAACCTGCTAGAGATGAAGGCCGTGTTCCTGGCCCTTCAACAGTTCCAACGGACCCTGGCGGGCCACTCCGTGGTGGTGATGAGCGACAACACCACGGTAGCGGCTTATATCAACAAGCAGGGAGGTACTTTTTCACATCAGCTATCCCATCTTGCAGTAGAGATTCTGAGGTGGACCGAGGTTCACTCGATAATACTATCAGCTCGCTTCATTCCTGGCAAGAGGAATGTGCTCGCTGACAGTCTGAGCAGGGCTTAGCAGATAGTGAGTACCGAGTGGTCTTTGGATCCTCAGATAGCCAACAAAGTCCTGACTTTGTGGGGTTCCCCGACAGTGGATCTGTTCGCGACAGCCTTGAATTTCAAGCTACCCCTGTACTGCTCCCCAGTCCCGGACCCCAAGGCTCTCTGGCAAGATGCTTTCTAACAACGGTGGGACAACATCGACGTGTACGCCTTCCCACCGTTCTGTCTGATGAGAAGGGTGCTCAACAGGACCAGACTATCGGTCAACTTGTCTATGTCTCTGATAGCTTCGCTATGGCATCACGCGGAATGGTTCCCGGACCTTCTGCAGCTCCTGACGGAGCTTCCAAGAGAGCTTCCCCCACGACACGAGCTACTCAGACAGCCACATTGCAACATCTTCCACAAAGCCGTAGCCTCGCTTCGGCTTCACGCCTGGAGACTATCCAGCGTCTCCTCACGGAGAGAGGCTTTTTGCAACAGGTTGCGGAGAGAATGTCTCGTAACCTGCGAAAGTCCTCTGCGGGAGTCTACCTGGTGAAGTGGAGAGTTCTGTGGTTGGTGTCGTGGGAGGGGTATCTCTCCACTCGATGCCACTATT
>NC_090746.1:38129936-38159936 GCF_036898095.1 Palaemon carinicauda | reverse complement strand
CAAGGTGCTTCATGGGCAGCCTATTGTGAGACCATCACATAAGAGAGTGATTCTCTCTCCCTTCAATGGTTATGATCCATTATTGTCCATAATCCCCAATATTGAAACTGGAAAATTGTGTTAAGAGACACTATATCATAGGATATCATCTTCCTCTGAAAATTCTGAAGAATTCTACTTTCAATATTGGAGGAGGTTACTGTATAGCAATTGGCTGGACAGGAAACACATGTAGGTGTCTTTCCTATTTATAGCTTACCCTATCCAAGCTAATATAAAATATTATATGTATGTTGAAATTTGAGAATTTCACCTAATACTAATAGACTTTTCCTTTCCTTACAGGAGGAGTATCCCGAGTGCGGGAATAGCTTTTGCAGGGTCCGCAGTAAGAACTTCTGCGGCTACGACATGTGCAGGGCCCATGCTCGCTGCGCAGTCACCAAGGGGGCTCTCAAGTTTTGGGACCCACAGGTATGTACCGTTTGTGAAAAACTGGTAAGAGAGGCTTTTGATGACCAAAAGTCGACTGAGTCAAGGGACACAGCAAGGGAAAAGCTGCGTAAATGGGTCAGGGGTTTCCAGAAGAATACTTCTGGCCCATACCTTCCTAATGAAAAGATGAGGGCTTGTCTTCTCCCTAGGGCATCTTCGGATGCAGTTATTCCCCAGGCTCAACCTGAGATTCCCCTGGTTCAGATTCCGGTAGAATCTGAAGTCTCGGATGCCTTAGAGAGCATCCAGCTAGAAGACAACATGTCAGTTGTCTCAGAGGAGACCGAGAACAATCTCCTAGTGGAGGAGTTGGATCAGGCGGATGACGTTCCACCTGAGCCAGAAACTGAGAAAGACGAAACGATTTCGGTGTCATCGGCCACAGTGAATGAGCCGGTGCCTTCTACCTCCCCCACTGCACCCCAACTAGATTCGATCACGAGTACTTTGCACTCGTTGCTGTCCATGGTGCGGACATGCAACAGAAATCGTCCGAGAAGGAGGCCTCTCTTCGGACTAAGATGCATCAACTAGTTGCGACACGTTTGGCTCCGAAGAAGCCAAACATTAAAGATCTCCTCACCTTCTCTGACGTTAACCCCTGGAGGTACGCAGAGCACATGCCCATGTCGGGCGGAAAGATCTTCCTCTCAGAAAAACTGGGCACTGTCCCAGTAGAGGAAATTGAGTTCTGGCCCAGCAAAGGGGCCTACCCGGATTGCTATGTCCGTCTCAGGATGGAACCCTCGTCCAAAGAGGAAACAGCTGAAGGAAACTATCGTCCTTGAACTCTCTAATGCTCAGGCCTTATATACCACCACCTTAAAAGAGAGGGCCTTTACTAGCTCTAAGGTACCGGCTCTCAGTAAAAGGCAGCCGTCCTTCATTGCTGATCCTAAACGTGCCTTTCCCTTTATGGACAAAGGGCTCAAGGCAGCCTTAAAGGCAGTTGAGGCAGGGAAACCGTGCCCTACATTGGAGGAGTGTAGACCCTTCTCCCTTGCCTTCCCATCAGACGATGCGGACTGGAAGGATGTCCACAACACCTTCACAGTCGGGAAGCTGGAGGCAGATATTGCCGGACGAAAGTTCGGCGAAGACCTCCCCAAGCTGTCGGACTTTCTCCTGCTTCGGGAACAGGAGACGAAAGAACGCTTAGCTGCTTCCTTATCTCTGCAGACTGGCCTGGAGACAATGGCAAGCATCCCAGATACCCTGGACATGTACATGGTCTTCGCCAAAGCCCATCTGGCGACAGTAACTAAAGACCTGTACAACTTTATTAAAGCACGAAGGGCTTGCAGAGAGTTCGTGTTCGCCTCGGCTGCGGTGAGACACGAACCCAGGAAGCTGATAGCTTCTAACATCTGGGGAAAAGACCTCTTCCCAAGTGAAGTGGTCAAAGAGGTCATGGACAAAGCTGCCACTGAAAATAGAAACCTTCTTTCCAAATGGGGCTTGTCCTCCAAAAGGAAATCTTCAGCTGACGAGGGTCCCCAGCCGAAGAAAAGACCAAACCGACCTAAAGTGCCCTCTCGGCCTAAGCAACAACAGCAGCTTTCCGTGGCCACGGTGTCCCAGACGGTGGCACAATCACCTTCCAACTGGTGCCCCAAACACTGGCGATTCAGTCACCAGTGTTCACCCCAGTGTTTGAAAGGCAGTCTACGACTTTTCGGCCGAAGTCTCGAGGATCCTTTCGAGGTTCCTCCAAACGCCCCTCCAGAGGTAGGGGCAACAAGGATGGACATGGCCAAGGAGGTAAATCCTCCTCCCAGCACTCAAAGTGAGATGCTACTGGTAGGAGGGAGAGACTTCTACTTCCGGGATCGTTGGACCTTCGATTCCTGGGCCCACAGCCTAATCAAGAACGGACTAGGGTGGCGTTGGAGCTCAACTCTACCAACCTTCCCTCAATTCTTCCAACACTCAACCCCCATATTGGAAGAATATGTTCAAGAACTCTTGAGCAAAAGAGTTATACGGATGGTGAAGTCTGTCAGATTCCAAGGAAGGCTATTTTGTGTTCCGAAAAAGGACTCGGAAAACCTCAGAGTAATTCTGGACTTGTCACCACTCAACAAGTTCATAGTGAACTACAAGTTCAAAATGCTGACGCTTCAACACATCAGGACCCTGTTGCCCAAACGGGCATACTCAGTCTCCATAGACATGACGGATGCGTACTGGCATGTTCCGATCAGCCGTCAAGTTTCCCCCTACCTGGGATTCAAACTACAAAGAAGGCAGTATGTCTTCAGAGCCATGCCCTTCGGACTAAACATAGCTCCAAGGGTATTCACCAAGCTTGCGAATGCAGTCATTCATCAACTACGGCTTAAAGGAATCCAGGTGGTAGCCTACCTGGACGAATGGCTGGTGTGGGCAGCATCCGAAGAAGAGTGCAGGCAAGTCTCCAAGGAAGTGATCCAGTTCCTGGAACACTTGGGATTCAAGATCAACTTGGAAAAATTCCGACTGTCTGCAGCTCAGAAGTTTCAGTGGCTGGGCATCCACTGGAGCTTGCAGTCGCACTGCCTTTCCATTCCATCAAAGAAAAGGAAAGTGATAGCAGGATCTGTCAGAAGCCTTCTTCGATCCGCAAGGATATCAAGAAGGCAACAGGAGAGAGTGTTGGGGTCTCTCCAGTTCGCCTCAGTAACAGATCCAGTATTGAGAGCACAATTAAAAGATGCATCAGGAGTCTGGAGAAAATACGCATCAAACGCTCATAGAGATCTAAAAAGACCGATGCCAAATCGTCTGCGATCCCTACTTAAGCCATGGTCGGAGGCCAAGAACCTAAAGAACAAGGTTCCCTTACAACCACCTCCACCGTCAGTCACCGTTCACACGGATGCCTCGAAAGAAGGGTGGGGAGGTCACTCATCATCGGAAAGTCCAAGGAACCTGGTCTCCCCTCTTCAAAACCTTCCACATCATCTTTCTGGAAGCCATGGCAGTTCTTCTTTCCCTAAAGAAACTGAAACTCCGCTGCTCAATCCACATCCGTCTGGTTCTAGACAGCGAAGTTATAATGAGATGCCTAAATCGACAGGGCTCGAGATCGCCTCACATAAATCAAGTGATATTAGCCATCCTCTGCCTAGCGGAGAAGAAGAGATGGCACTTGTCAGCAATCCACCTTCAAGGGTTCCGCAATGTGACAGCGGACGCTCTATCCAGAACCAAACCGATAGAGTCAGAATGGTCCCTAGACGCAAGATCGTTCCCCTTCATCTTACGCAAAGTCCCAGGACTGCAGATAGACCTCTTCGCAACGAGCGACAACAAGAAGCTACCCCGGTATGTAGCCCCGTACGAGGATCCTCTAGCGGAAGCAATGGATACAATGTTCCATAGATTGGAACAGATGGTCCAAGATCTACCTATTCCCTCCAACCAACCTTCTGCTGAAAGTTCTCGACAAACTGAGATCCTTTCTGGGGACGGCAGCAATAGTGGCCCACAAGCGGCCCAACAGCGTTTGGTTCCCCCTGGAAACGGAACTACGCCTGAAACTGATCCCGTTGCCGGACCCAGTTCTGACTCAGCAAGTGCAGAAATTGACTGTCTCGGCTTCATCAGTGAAAACCCAGAACCTTCATCTCATGATTTTCTTGCCTTAACGGTCAAGAAACGGTTTGGGATTTCTAGGGACAGTATCAACTTCTTAGAAGAATACAAGTCAAAGTCAACAAGAAGACAATATGAGTCTTCCTGGAAGAAATGGGTGGCCTTTGTCAAGGCGAAAAAAAAACCTAAGGAGATTTCTACGGACTTCTATTTGTCCTTCTTCATCCATCTTCATGAACAAGGTTTAGCAGCCAATACGATTACTACATGTAAATCCGCCCTGGCCAGACCAATACTTTACGCCTTCCAGGTAGACTTTTCCAACGAAATCTTTAACAAGATCCCTAAAGCCTGCGCAAAACTTCGGCCCGCAGCTCCTCCTAAGCCCATTTCATGGTCTTTGGACAAAGTTCTTCATTTAGCATCAACCCTGAACAATGAGGATTGCTCGCTGAAAGACTTGACTCAGAAGGTGATATTCTTATTTGCGCTAGCCTCGGGAGCCAGAGTTAGCGAAATAGTGGCCCTCTCGAGGGATGATGGCCACATTCAATTCACAGACAATGGAGAACTGAACCTCTTTCCGGACCCGACGTTTCTCGCCAAGAACGAGCTGCCCACTAAGAGATGGGGTCCCTGGAGAATCTGCCCTCTGAAGGAAGAAGCATCCCTCTACCCAGTGGAATGCCTAAAGGTCTATCTTCGTAGAACTTCAGACTTTAAGGGAGGTCAGCTTTTCAGGGGAGAGACTTCCGGTTCAACGTTATCCTTGAAACAGATTAGGGCGAAAATCACCTACTTCATTCGCAGAGCGGATCCAGACAGCACACCCGCAGGTCATGATCCGAGGAAAGTTGCTTCGTCTCTGAATTTCTTCCAAACGATGTCGTTTGAAAGTCTTCGTGCTTATACTGGATGGAAGTCCTCGAGGGTCTTCTTCAAGCACTACGCGAAGCAATTATAAGAAATTAATTTCATGTGGTGGCGGCGGGCAGTGTAATAAAGCCCGCTGCTTGATTACTGCGAAGAACAGTGTACTATTCGGGACTTATAGTGAAGGGTGTACATGATAGACTTGAAGACATATCATGTTGAGTTTTGTGTTTATGTGATAACACTATAGACTGTTCTCCCTACACAGGTGACATTAAGCATAATAAGCGGACACAAGTGCCGGGCATTCTTATATGCACAGTGTTCCTAGTAACAACAGAATGTATAGTGAAACTTCATATTTCCCTTAGAGTGGCTAATGTTTTCCTTTTCAGGTAAACCTATTATTCGTGTTATTACTGTTTATGCTTTTATGCAGAATCATTCAGCATGCATTGTAATTGTTTACAACCATGATTTCTATTTTTGTAATAAACAATAGAACGAATATTTGCGTCTCTTTCGCCCCAAATATTTCATTGTATGTACAAGTCAGAGCATCCTTGACTCTTTTTGATATTTAAGTAAATACCAGAACTAAGATTCATGGTGTTCTAGGCAAACGGGTAAGATCTTGTTGTACTAGACTGTTCATTTTACTGTTTAAGGTTTCCTACACATATATAAACCTGTCCGTCTCTTCACGACAGACCCGGGAGGTACAGTAACCTGCCCAAACCAATACCATCCTAGTACAGACTCTGCTTTACGTATATGTTGACACTAATATACAAACTGTTTGCTAGATTGTTCCTTGAACTCACAATCCTTGGGTTTTTTCCTCGAGTCTACCCAGACTCTTCCCTGTAGGGGGCAGGAAGCACTGACATATTTCATGATCAGCTGATTGATGTATAACGGTAACATCAAGTGTCTCTAGGTCTAAAGACCGAAGAGGAAAGATTTAGCTCGAGATGAACGGCACTATTGAAAATCCACAGATACATTAATGCTCTGGTACACTTCCATCATGACGACATGGCCTGAGCCAAAAAATTGGATTTTGAGCGAAGCGAAAAATCTATTTTTGGGTGAGGTAGCCATGTCGTCCTGATGGACCCACCCTCTTTTGGGACAAAAGGATAATGAATCCCTCCCTATAGTACTGTATCTGCAACACCTACAAAGCTACAAAGAATGACGGTGGCGCCTTGCGGTGGCGGATAGGCGCACTATTTGCAGAGCATTAGGGATCGTCGAGAGCGATGTCTCTGGAACGACTCTCCTTATTCTTGCCTCTCTTTCCCCTCGAAGTGAAAGCTCTATTGGGGGTGTAGATAGCCTTGAGACGTGTTAAGAATACGTCCTCTGATATTACGCGATATCCCTTCGTAAATTTTAAGGGATATTCGCTCCAGGAGTTAGAATTCTGGATACCTTTGGTAAATTCTCTGGGATATATCACTGTAGGTCAAATATACCTAGGAAGCTACCTTAGAAGAAACTTCCATCAGGACGACATGGCTACCTCACCCAAAAATAGATTTTTCGCTTCGCTCAAAATCCGTTCAGCAAACATCATCGAACTGCGCAATAACACGGCAAACCTGAAGTTTCTGTGGGTGATGCTTGTCGATGAAATCGACGACGTGTTGATGATATGCCAACATCTGTTTTATTTCCGCCATACCTAAGATTTCGCCTACCTCCTCGATCTCCTCCGACTCACTCAACTGCACTTGGAACTAATCATGCTGCATGGCTTGCAGCTCCTTGAGTTCCTCGGTGGTGAGCTCTTCGTGATGCTCATCGACGAGTTCGGTGATGTCATCTTCATCCACCTCCAGACCCATGGACTTGCCAAGGGATACAATCTCTTCGACGTCTTCCTCGGCGGCAAGCACAGGTTCATTATCGGGGCCAAAACCTTCGAAATCTCTGGGAGCAACAGCATCAGGCCAAAGCTTCTCCCAAGCGGAATTCAGGGTCCGACGAGTTACTCCCTCCCAAGCCTGATCAATGATCTTTAAGCAGTGGACGATATTGAAGTGGCTCCTCCATAATTCACGCAAAGTTAAGTTGGTGCTTTGTGTGACATTAAAGCACTGCTTAAATAAGTGTTTGGTGTACAGCTTCTTAAAATTAGAGATGACATGCTGGTCCATGGGCTGGAGGATAGGGGTGGTATTCGGTGGAAGATACAACACCTTGATGAATTTGTATTCGTCGATGATATTATCTTCAAGTCCGGGGGGGTGAGCGGGTGCATTGTCCAAACAAAGCAAGCACTTCAAAGGCAAATTCCTTTCCTGAAGATACTTCTAGACAGCAGGGCCGAAAACTACGTTTACCCATTCCACAAAGATATGCCTAGTAACCTAAGCCTTAGAATTAGAATGCCATAGAACATGTAGCAGGTCTTTATTAATTCTATGTGCTTTAAATGCCCTAGGGTTTTCGGAATGGTAAACCAACAGAGGCTTAATTTTGCATCCCCGCTGGCGTTGGCACAAACCTCAAGAGTCAACCGATCCTTCATTGGCTTATGTCCTGGCATTTTCTTCTCTTCAGCGGTAATGTACATTCGACTAGGCATCTTTTTCCAAAGCAGACCGGTTTCATCACAGTTGAAAACCTGCTGCTCTACGTAGCCTTCCTCTGCCACGATGCTTTCGAACTTTTTAACAAAGTCTTTAGCAGCCTTAGTGTCCGAACTCGAAGCTTCTCCATGACGAACAACTGAATGAATCCCGGTTCGTTTCCTAAATATCTCGAAGCAACCTCGAAACCCCTTGAATTCCTCCGTCGTAGGATCGGCTGAACTCTCCCCCGCGTCACCCCGAGAGCGCGCCGCCTTCAAGTCACTGTAGATAGCGCTGGCCTTCTCGCAAATGATCGTTTCCGTGATCGTATCGCCAACAATCTCCTTGTCTTTGATCCATATTAACAAAAGTCGTTCCATCTCTTCAAGGGTAGGGCTACGACGTTTAGAAATAATCGTGATCCCCTTTGAAGGTTTCACTGATTTAATGGCTGACTTCTGTTTTATGATCGACGATCGTCGACATATTCCGGCCATATTGTTCAGCCAGATCGCTAACACGTACACCTCGCTCATGCTTTTCTATGATTTCCTGCTTTAATTCTAATGAAAGCATAGACTTCCTCTTTTTCTCACCACTGCTACTACTTCCTGAACCGAAACTAAGCTTTTTAGGACCCATGATTACGGAACACAGAAAACAACACGTGAAAAGGCAAGATAAAAAACTCTTAAAACTGAGCGAATAGAGGACAACCACACGATGCGCACGCGATGAGAGGACTGATCAAGGTGACGCTCGATTGGCGTCCCTCCGATGTGCTGCCGTCTAGCGGCATCAACAACAAACTACGCTGCACGCTTTCGAGAAAATTCCACGGGTAAGCGTATTGTTTACGTCGTATGTTGGAGCAACACTTCGTATGTTGAGACAGAAATTTGGTCGAATTTTACTTAGTATGTTGGAAAATTCGTATGTTGGGACAATCGTATGTAGAGGTTCCACTGAATATATAACGGATTTTGAGCGAAGCGAAAAATCTATTTTTGGGTGAGATAGCCATGGCGTCCTGATGGAAGGTTCCTGTTTGGTAGCTTCCTTGGGTATAAGACTACTAAGATATTCCCAGAGAATTTAACCACAGGTTATCACAGAATTCTAACTTCTGGAGCGAGTATCTCAAAGGTTTCCCTTTAAGACATCGTAATACAACAGGGGACACGCATGTCTGGTCGTGCCACATAGCTATCTCCACCCCGAACAGAGTTAACGCTTCGGTGTGTAAGGGCTGAGAATAGCTGGGAGCCGTTCCACAGCTAATCTCACTCGTGGCTACTACTGATACTCGAGACGTAAACAAACGGACGCCATTGCTCTAATGACGTCACGCGCGTCTTTATCCTGGCGCCAGTTGCTGCCCATCACCATGATACAATTGTGTAGGGTGGGAACAAACTGAACGAAGTAGTAGGGAGGGTCCATCAGGACGCCATGGCTATCTCACCCAAAAATAGATTTTTCGCTTCGCTCAAAATCCGTTTTTTGGGCTCAAGCCATGGCGTCCTGATGGAAGAGTACCAGAGAATCAATGTATCGTGGTAGATTTTCCCCCAGAGTTAAGTGCCTAGGCATTGACAAAACAGCAAAGTAATCTTAGGTAAGAACCATAGGAACGAAGTATCCTGCCCCCCATTGGTAGGAAGTTCCCATGGGCTATGCCGACGTCAAAGTGGTATTGAAGGGCTATTCATCTTGACAGAAGAGCTTTTAAGAGCTTAGAGATGAAGCAGAATGTTTGATATTTGTATAGGAACATTCTGAAGTAGGCCAGTGGTGGTTGGGCACTGTGTGTAGAGTTCATCTCCTGATTATCAGAAGTAAGTATTCGTGTAGGAACCTTACTGAGACAAGGTGAATATAATTTAGGAATATACATCTTAAATTCTTCATGACCATAAGAAAGGAGGAATAAATAAAACTATGACAGTATGTATTTCATAGTAAGTAGGAGCTGAAAGAGACGCATAAGTAATAAAATAGAAATTTTATTTCACAATGCAGAAATTAAATAATTTACAGCAAAAGTAAAGTTCATTTACAGTAATAATAATGTACATAGAAATAAAGGCTTGCTCTTGAATCTGAAAGGGAATTTCAGGATTAGTAGGTACTCGTTCTCTAGGAACGCAAGTCTTTAAATAACACATCATGCTCAAGGCATGCGGCACTTGTGTGACACTATGACATTTCACCTGGGATAAGAACAGTTATAAAAGCACTAAGTGTTTTTAGACATCACTATGAATCACTCGAGGGTCAACATAGGCACCCGAAGAGTTAGAGTCCCAAGTAACTCACTGTTCTACGCAGAGTTAGGTGCAGGTTTCATAACACTACCTGCGGCTACCACAAAATGTTTGATTTCGTGCACTTGTTTCGCATAATGTTTAAAGAAAACTCGCGAGGACTTCCAGCCCGTAAAGTTCTTAAGGCTCTCGAAGTCCATGCTCTGAAAGAAGTTCAGAGAAGATGCCACTTTTCTAGGATCATGACCAGCGGGTGTACTGTTCGGATCCGCTCTGCGAATGAAGTAGGTGATTTTCGCTCTTAATTGTTTCAGTGACAGGTCGCTGCCCGATGTTTCTCCTTTGAAGAGTTGGCCTCCACCAAAGTTTGAAGTTCTGCGAAGATAGACCTTGAGACTCTCTACTGGACATAGAGAGACATCCTCCTTCAGGGGGCATATTCTCCAAGGGCCCCATCTTTTGGTGGGTAATTCATTTTTGGCGAGAAACGTCGGATCGGGGGAGAGGGTCACTTCTCCTGAATCAGCAAACAGGATGTGTCCCTCTTCTCTTGATAATGCCACTATTTCGCTGACTCGAGCTCCCGAGGCGAGAGCAAATAAAAATATAACTTTCTGAGTCAGATCCTTGAGGGGGCATGAATCATTGTCCAAGTTGGAGGCGAAATGGAGCACCTTGTCTAGTGACCAGGAGATCGGTTTCGGAGGGGGTGCTGGGCGTAGGCGAGCACATGCTTTCGGCAGTTTGTTAAAGATGTCGTTGGACAGATCAATTTGGAAAGCATATAGAATTGGTCTAGTCAAAGCCGATTTGCAGGTTGAAATCGTATTGGCTGCTAATCCTTGTCCATGAAGGTGAATGAAGAAGGACATACAGAAATCAATGGTGATTTCTTTAGGATTTTTTGCTTTAACAAAGGAGACCCATTTCCTCCAGGATGATTCGTATTGCCGTCTCGTGGATTCGGTCTTGTATTCCTCTAGGAAGTCTAGACTTTTCTTCGAGATCCCAAACCTCTTCTTTGCGGCAAGGGAGAGAAAATCATGAGATGAAGGTCCTTGATTTTCGATGATGAAGCGAAGACAGTCGACTTCTGTACTTGTTGAGAGAGAACTGGGCCCGGGAGAGGGATCAGCTTGGGCTGCAGCTCCAGGACCAGGGGGTACCAGTTGCTCCGGGGCCACTTGGGAGCCACTAGGGCCGCTGTCCCTTTGAAGGTTCTCAGTTTGGAGAGGACTTTCAACAGAAGGTTGGTGGGAGGGAACAGGTATATCTTCGACCATCTGTTCCAGTCCAGTGACATGGCGTCCACCGCTTCTGCTTTGGGGTCCTCGTACGGGGCTACGTACAGAGGAAGTTGATTGTTGTCGCTCGTTGCAAAGAGATCTATCTGAAGTTCTGGGACTTGATGAGAGATGAAGGAGAATGATCTTGCGTCTAGAGACCATTCCGACTCTATCGGGTTTGTCCGAGATAGAGCATCCGCTGTCACGTTGCGGAATCCTTGTAGGTGAACTGCAGACAGGTGCCACTTCTTCTTCTCCGCCAGACGGAAGATTGGGAGAAGCACCTGATTTATCTGGGGCGATCTTGAGCCCTGGCGATTGAGACAACGAACTACCACCGAGTTGTCTAGGGTTAGACGGATGTGGATCGAGGGCGGCGGGGATAGCTTCTTCAGAGTAAGAAGGACCGCCATGGCCTCCAAGATGTTTATGTGGAACGTCTTGAATAGTGGAGACCAGGTCCCTTGAGCTTGTTTCAGGTGGGAGTGACCTCCCCAGCCCTCCAGTGAGGCATCCGTGTGGATGTTGAGTGATGGAGGAGGGTGTTGGAGAGGAATGGACCTTTTCAGGGCCATTGCTTCCGACCACGGCTTTAGGAGGCGTCGAAGTCTGTTTGGAAGCCGTCTCTTGAGGTCTCTTCGAGCGATGGATGCCGATCGTCTCCAGACTCCCGCGGCATCCTTTAGCTGTGCACGAAGCACTGGGTTTGTCACTGAGGCGAATTGTAGAGAGCCTAGAACTCGTTCCTGCTGTCGTCTTGAAATGCGTTTGGATTTCAGTAGTCGCTTGACAGACCCTGCTATTTCCTTCCTTTTCTTCTGGGGGATGGAAAGGCGGTGTGACTGAAGATTCCAGTGGATTCCCAGCCACTGAAACTTCTGAGCCGGAGAGAGGCGAGATTTCTTCTCGTTGATCTTGAATCCCAGGTGTTCTAGGTACTGGGTAACTTCGTCGCAAGACTTTGTACACTCTTCGGGCGATGGAGCCCAGACTAGCCAGTCGTCGAGGTAGGCCATCACCTGGACGTTTCTTAGGCGGAGCTGTTGTACTATGGCATCCGCCAGCTTTGTGAAGATCCGAGGGGCCACATTGAGGCCGAATGGCATGGCCCGGAAGGCGTAGCTTTTCCTTTGGAGTCGAAATCCTAGGTAGGAGGAAGCGTGATGGTTCATTGGAATGTGCCAATAGGCATCCGCCAGGTCTATAGAGACCGTGTAGGAACCTTGAGGCAGAAGGGTCCTTATTTGTTGAAGCGTCAGCATCTTGAATTTGTTGTTCTCTATGAACTTGTTGAGGGGGGATAAGTCCAGAATGACTCTGAGCTTGTCTGAGTCCTTCTTGGGAACGCAAAACAGTCTCCCTTGGAACCTGGTGGACTTTACCTTCCTTATCACCTTCTTGTTCAAGAGGTCTAGAACATATTCTTCCAGAATGGGGGTTGATGGTTGAAAGAACCGCTGGAAGATTGGGGGTGGTTGCACCCAACTCCAGCCTAGACCGTTCTTGATGATGCTGTGTGCCCAAGGATCGAAGGTCCAACGATCCTGGAATTGGCGGAGTCTTCCTCCCACCGGAAGCACTTCATTGCTTCTGGTGTCCCGAGGACTTGTTGCCTCGGCCGCTAGCTCCCTTTCCTCCTCTACCTCTGGAGGGACGACGAGAGGCGTCTCTGCTTGCACCCCTGGACGAGCCTCTACCTCTGGCATGAAAGGTAGTGGATGGCTGCTCAAAGGCAGGGGTGAAGACCGGTGACTGTGACAACACCGGTTGGGGGACCAATTGAAAGGTCTGTTGTGGTTGGGCAACCACTTGGGAGGTAGCGGGTCCCGGAAACTGACGTCGTTGTTGACGTTGCTGGGGTTTCGGCTTCTGAGGTTTCCTCTTAGGCTGAGGTCCATCGTCCTGAGAGGTTTTCCTTTTTCTGGACATGCCCCACTTGTGGAGAAGGTTCCTATTCTCCGTGGCGGCTCTGTCAGTTATTTCCTTGACAAGGTCAGAAGGAAACAGGTGCTTTCCCCAGATGTTGGAGGAAATCAGCCTCCGGGGTTCGTGTTTCACGGTGGCACCGACAAACACGAATTCACGACAGGCTCTACGAGCCTTTATGAAATGGTACAAGTCCTTCATTACCGTGAGTAAGTGGGATTTGGCTAGTACCATGTAGTGATCAGGTACTGCTGTGTCACAGGCCATTACTTCAAGTTGGACTTGATGAGAAAGCGAAGCTGCAAGCCTCTCCTTCGTGTCTTGTTCCCGGCGAAGGAGGTGATCGTTGAGCTTGGGGAGGTCTTCATTAAACTGACGTCCGGCGACGTCAGGATCGAGCCTACCCACGACGAAAGTATGTTGGACATCTTTCCATTGCCTAGTGTCAGGGGGTGTCACGATGGAGAAGGGTCTGCACTCCTCCAGTGCAGGGCAGGGTTTTCCTTCTTCCGCCGCTTTAAGGCATGCAGCTAAGGCCTTTTCCAAAAATGGAAGAATCGCAGTGTCAGGTGCGACATAAGTAGGATGCTTCTTGCTCAAGGCAGGAAGCTTAGAGCAGGTAAAGCCCCTGCTCTTAAATGCGGAGGCTAGCATAGCCTGGGCCTTTGCGAGATCGAACACTATCTCTTCTTTAGGTTCGGTCTCCTCCTTCGAGGCAGGTTCGGAACGAAGTCGGACGTAACAGTCCGGGTAGGCCTCGAAGCTTGGGAAGAACTCCACATCTTCCAACGGGACCGTGCCGATCTTGTCACTAACAAAGATCCTGCCGGTCGCAATAACCATATGCTCTGCATACCTCCACGGGTTGGCATGAGAGCAAGCTGGGAGATCCTTGACCGAGATCTTCTTCGTGTCTCTGGATCCAATCATAGACCTGATGGACTCCTGGTTCTCCTTCAGTCTGTCGTCCATGACAGCTCTAATCAGTCGGATCAGTTCTTGGGTAGAAGAGGAAGGATCCGGGGTCGAGGAGGTAGACGGAAGGGACAATTCCGTCGGTGTAGGAGTAGGCGGAGGGATGGACGAGGGAGTAGCTCCAATCTCCGACTCGGTGTATTCCACCTTGTCTTCGTCCTCTTCGGCTCCTTGAGCCATAAGCGTCTTCTCCGTGTCTTCCGAGACGTCAGAGATCCGTTCATCATCCTCGGAATCCAAACGACACTCGTGCATGGACTGAGCCATGACCACATCAGGTTCCACTGAAATTTGGACAGTGGGGATTGCTTCCTTTGGAACCACTGAGTCAGGGGAGGCCTTAGGGAACAACAGGGACCTCAGTTCTTCGGTGGCCAGGTACGGTCCAGTAGCATTTCTCTGAAAACCACGCACCCACTTGCGCAGTTTCTCACGAGCAATGTCTCTAACCTCCGCTGAGGGAGGGTTATGGAAGGCCTCAACTAGGTAGGCCTGGCAGACCGTACATTCCAGTGGATTCCAGAACTTCCAATCCCCTTTCTTGTCTGAGCAAGGGGCGTGAGTCCTGCACGCCGTATGTCCGTAAAACTGCGAGCGTTTCACAGCACAGTAGGCGAAATCGCACTTCATCTGCTCCTCCTGTGGAAGAAAGAG
This sequence comes from Palaemon carinicauda, assembly GCF_036898095.1. Taxonomy (NCBI): domain Eukaryota; kingdom Metazoa; phylum Arthropoda; class Malacostraca; order Decapoda; family Palaemonidae; genus Palaemon; species Palaemon carinicauda. Next base: position 38,145,302 of record NC_090746.1, on the reverse strand, counting down.
AAAATGAGTATGGGGGAGTCATAGGAATGGCTCTTAAATTAAGTTAATATTAATCATTAATTTTAACTTAAGGAAGGTGTGATGCATAGAGAATGAAACAGTAAAGGAGAACACGCTCCATGCATCTCGCCCGGCTGGTTACCATAGGCTTGGTCCTGGGATAATCCAAATGACCGAGATCATTGGATATAGTTTCCTAGGATTCCCATTATATTGGAACTCCATGGAAAGCCAAGGACAAGGTTGGGATCGAATTCGTTCGGTTCCCAGATAAGAGCCAGAAGGCCTCATTAAGGGTAACTGCTTCTGGCAACCAGCCGCGCTAAGATGCACATAGCATGCTGGAAATAGAAGAATGCAAAGAGACAGCATGATCACTAATAGAGCAGTACTAGGTACTGATCTTAGAAGCAAAGCAGTTTATCTATTTGCAAGGTAGGGCTATCTTAGTCTTATGATAGCTACAGAAAGGGGGGTGCAAGTATTCTTGACGCCTCCGGGGCATCCGGCAAGCCGCCGGCACGCCGGAGCTCGCTCCAGCATAGATTCTGGCACTAGAACAGACAATTTTCAAAGTCAGTTAGATACCAGGATGGCGGCCGCCGGCACAACGGCGGCACGCCGGCAGGGAGCGGCGGCTCTGGCAGCCGGAGGATGCCGGATTGGTGACTGGGGTAAGGATGGTACAGGTAGTATCGGGTTGCCGGCAGTATATGCCGGCACTCCGGAGATCGACCGGCAAGCGGACGAATAGATAGGAGTAGGAGAGCCGCCGGTAGTAGCCGGCGGCAGCCGGCAGTCCCTCGGTACACGGGGGGCTGGCGGCAAGGGTAGGGAAGTCACCAAGAGGGAGGCAGGTATTGCCGGCAGTAGAGGCGGCAAGAGACCGGCACCCGGATAGATAGAGAGACAGGGGGAGGGAGGAAGGGATGCAGGAAGTACCGTCAGGGTTCCAGACATCCCTCCCCCTCCCTGAGGGGGTGTACCCATGATAGAGACAGGCTCTAGCATCCATAAGCAGGGGTCACTAGGGACCGGGAGCAGGTAGCCCAAGGGAGGACTAGGGAACACCCAAGAGGGGGGGGGGAGACTCCCCTATGCAGAGCTACACTAGTAACTAACCTTATAGGACACTATGAAGGTATATGTACCAGAGCGGACAGCACAGGGAAGCTCGGGTAGCCCTACTCTTCCACCCTAAGGAGGATTTGTAGGACAGGGGACAGATGAGTATAAACTAACCTAAGCATAGGCTAGGCTATACAAGAGATAGGTGGGGAGGGAGAAGAGAGGGGTCTTCCCAGGAAGGGTTTCTGTACCAGAGCGGCCACAAAGGGAAGGGAGGACACTCCCTAACCTAAGAATAGGCTGATCGGCTAAAACGGTGCAAGAGTACAGTTTCAGCATGGAACAGAGAAACCTTCCTAACCCGGCCTAGATCAGGGCTAAAAGTCCTGAACTAGGCAAGGAAGAAGACGTATCGCTATCGCAGGAAAGTCGTAGACTATCCTAGCCATAGAGGTAGGCTAGCCTAACCTCACTCTCAGACGCAATCCTAAAGGGGGTTCATTCCTTTAGGGAGGACTGAGAGGCGATAAAATACTCTATTAGACAATAAATCCCTTTACTCAGAAAAGGGATCAAGGCTAAATAGAGGGAGTGCCAAGGCAGGGGATGAAGGAAGCATATAGGGGTCCTAAGGTTAGGTTAGGCTAGAAAGAATCACTGACTAGCCTATCCCCTATATGGTCCCTGAAGGCGAAAACGTTTGCATCACTAGTCAAAAGTATTGTAAAATAATAATGCCACTATCTTCATAACTTAGTCTAGGATCACTGATAAATCATGCATGAACACTTGTATATAGGCTCCTGGCCTGGGGGCTATAGTAGCCGACTGGTATGAGGTCAATCGATGACCGATAAAAAGCGTCTAAACACGATATAAAAGTTCCTAGCTATGAAGACTAAATAAACTAATGTATTCGATTAGTATATAATGCCGGAAGCGTTGTTGTGGCTAACTAAATAAGACATGCAAAACAACAACGACGCCATAAAATGGCGGGTCCGGTAGAGGCACAGCTCTGCCACAAAACATCAATTATTTCGCGAAATAATATTTACTTTACGGCCAGAGCTTAATTAAACAATACTGGAACCTTGTACTCAACTTTCCAGAAGAAGGCGAGGCTGAAGGTAACGACATAGCGAAGATGCAAAACGATAAAGTTCACACAAGGGAAAATCCGTCTCAGTAGGGCAGCTACTAAACAAAGGATAAAGACGCGCGTGACGTCATTAGAGCAATGGCGTCCGTTTGTTTACGTCTCGAGTATCAGTAGTAGCCACGAGTGAGATTAGCTGTGGAACGGCTCCCAGCTATTCTCAGCCCTTACACACCGAAGCGTTAACTCTGTTCGGGGTGGAGATAGCTATGTGGCACGACCAGACATGCGTGTCCCCTGTTGTATTACGATGTCTTAAAGGGAAACCTTTGAGATACTCGCTCCAGAAGTTAGAATTCTGTGATAACCTGTGGTTAAATTCTCTGGGAATATCTTAGTAGTCTTATACCCAAGGAAGCTACCAAACAGGAACCTTCCATCAGGACGCCATGGCTTGAGCCCAAAAATATATATATATATATATATATATATATATATATATATATATATATATATATATATATATATATTTATATATACAGTATTTATATATATATTTGTTCCGTAACTGAAATACAAACCACGCTATTTAATATGGGTATTACTTTCGGCGTAGCTGAAAAGACGAGCCATTAGAATTTTAACAAGGGTTTACTACCCCCATCGCTAGTTAGCGGGGGGTAGGGAGGGGTAGCTTGCTAACCCCCCCCCCCCCCCCACACACACACACCTGTGTGGTGAGCTCACTTTTACTTTGGCTCGGGTGGTGATCGGACGTGTCCGCTTTCACCCTCGCCTCTTTGACAGCCATTTATGCTTTTTGTCTTTTTACTTACTTGTAATATATATATATAAACATTCTTTATGTTTATGTATATATTTGTGTATAGAAATGTAGTAAGTTTTCTTTTCAGTGTGTGTGCTGTGTGTGTAATGTACGACAACGTCACCTGCGTAGTGCAAGGCCACCACAGTTCCACGTCATGGGGTATGGCCTATCAGTTTTTTCCTTCGGCTTTTCCGTTTACTCGGCCGCCGTGGGGAATCGTCATCGCTGGACTTTCTTCATTCCTCTTTTATCTTCGCTGTTCCTCCCTTCCTATGGGGAATTTGGATTCTCAGCGAAGGGAATATGGGAGTATAATTTGACTACGGTCTCTCTCTCTACTAGAGGTCGTTCACCCCTTACTACTACTACTACTACGTACTATCTCGGAAGCTCCTTTCTCGTTGCGGGTTGGGTTGCTATTCCGTTTATTTGTCTCAAATATTTTTAATGAAATCTAATTGTATTTTTAACTTTTCAGCTTCTCTGTGGAGAACACTTCCCTTCGGGGGTCAGTGGTTCTTACTATTTGTGATCATTCTTAGACGAATTACATAATTATAATTCTGTTATAATTCTGTTTTTTTTGTTACAGTTCTCCGCCCTCCCCCTTCTCCCGTGAATGTCAGTGACGGAGGAGGGCGCATACTTAATTTTTAATTCTTATGTTTTGCTATTCCCTCGGGGTTACTTTTCGGAGTTCCTCCCGGGGGAATTTCTGTTAAATAATTATTTAACTTTATTTTCCCAGTTAACTATGCAGTTTTTCTTCGTTTGACTAAAGTGTGCCAACGAAGCAGAGCTGTCCTGTTTGTGCCTGGGGAGTCTGCTGTCGCTGTCGTCTCTCTAGCGTCATGGGCGTTATCCCTTCTCTTAGAAGTCCTCCCGTGACAACTGTCAGCTCTTCAGTTCATCTTAGAACGCTAAGGAGGTTCGCCTCCAGGGGTGGGTAACTTCCTTTCCGAGGGAAGTTCCCTTCCCAGGTGTGAGAGCTTCCCCCTGCAGAGGGGGGAACTTCTCATACCTTAATAATTCCTGGATGGGTTTTCCTGGTCCTCAGGCGGTTATGCTCTTGGTGCTGAGCGACCGCACTTGTAACCATGCTCAAGGAGCTGAGCGGTTGCAAGGCCGGCCGCATGAAAATTTCAGGTGGCTATGCTCTTGGGGCTGAGCGGTCGCACCTGCAGCTATGCTCAAGGGGCTGAGCAGCTGCAGGATCAGTCTTGTGTCCTCTCTCATTCGCGAGGGAGGCCACTCTTAAGGACTCCTCTTCGGAGGATTGCTCCTTATAGGTCAGCTTGCTGATCCAACGGCCCTGAGGGGCACCATCACCAGTGTCTTCAGCCTCTTCTACGAAGTGTTCACCTCTCTCGTTCGCGAGAGAGGCCACTCATAGAGACCCCTCTTCGGAGGATTGTTCCTGATTAGCCCAACCATCTCCTAGACCTGCTGACCTGCCGTCTCCGTTCCTGCCGTCTCCGTTCCTGCTGACCTGCCGTCTCCGTTCCTGCTGTTCCTGAGACTGCCATCCAGAGACATCCTGTTCCAGGGACTGCGCCCCAACGTTCACCTGCGTATCAGCGCACATCGTTGGAGTTTCCTGAGATAGCGCACAGGCGCTCACCAGTGATTCAGCCTGCGAGTGTGTCCTAGTCTCTTTTACGAAGGGCACCTCTCCCGTTCGCGGGAAAGGTCTCATAGAGACCCTTCCTCGGAGTATCAAGCAGAACTTCCAGTGTTGATCGTCCTGCCAGCTGACCTACCGATCTACCAGGTCAATCTTGCACTGCAACGAAGGACTTCGGCCCTGGACTCTGAAGCAGTTCTGCCTACAGTCCCCATTGGGGGATGCCCGCCCTTTTTAAGGACACATCCCAGTTCCTGATTGTCCTGTCAGCTGACCCTGCATCCTAGCGCTCTAGCGCGCGCGTGCTCCTGATGATCTTCTTACTCCAACGATCTTCGTATGCGCGCAAGGGCCGACGATCTTCTTTCGCGCGCCAGCGGCGACGATCTTCTTTCGCTCGCAAGCGCTGACGATCTCCTTACGTGCGCAAGTGCCGACGATCTTCTTACGCGCGCAAGCGCCGACGATCTTCTTGGCTGATGATATTCTTTCGCGCGCAAGCACTGACGATCTTCCTACGCACGTAAGCGCTGACGATTGTCCGCGTGCGGGCACCGATGGTTTCCCACGCGCGCTCGCCGATCTTCTTACGTGCGCGAGCGCCGACGATCTTCTTACGTGCGCGAGCGCCGACGATCTTCTTACGCGCCAGCGGCGACGATCTTCTTACGCGCGCCAGCAGTGACGATCTTCTTACGCGCGCAAGCGCCGACAATCTTTTTCGTGCCCGGGTACTGAAGGTCTCCCGCGCGCGCCAGCAAACTCCTACGCGTTGCAGCACGCTCCAACATTTTTGTCCCCACGGGCTCTTCATTCTGATCCTGCACATCAGTATGATTCCTGTGCACTCTATGAAGTCTTGCGCGTGAGCATGCGAGCGTTTCCAGCAATCTCCCGCGTGCGAGCCCAGGGTATTTCAGCGCGTCCGCATCAGCACTTTGACAGTCTCTCTCGCGCGCGACCCCCGGGTATTCCCCATCACGCGAGCGCCAGCGCGCTCCCTATTGCAATCACCAATACCCTCCCCCGCGCAAGGCTGCCGGACATTGTGCGGTAAGGGCGCCATCGCCACATTTCCCCCCCCCCCCAGCACAGAACAGCGCGCTTGCCGGTGGGGGGGAAGGTTCCAGAAAGGCCCAGGGACATGCCTTCCTTATCTTTTTACAGGCGACTTCCCCTCCAGAGGGAGTGTCTTGACAGCGCAGCCGTCAACCTGGTTTGGGACTCTAATCAGAGCGGTACCACAGGCTTTTAAGCTGTTCTCTCGTGAGTTGAGCCACAAATCCTTGGCTACTTCCACTCCCCCGATGAGGAAAAGAGGAGTTTCGGACGAGGTAACTTCTACGAGGACGTACCTGTCTCCTTGTAAGTCTTCGAGGCAGGCACTCTCCCCCCTCAGACTTTTCTCCCTCACCTTCGGACGAAGTTTTCCTGGCCTTAGGAGAGTCACAGGAGGTGAGACGTTCCCCAATCACACCATTTAGGGAAACCCCACCTCGTGCGGTAAAGTCTTCTCGAATAGGGGTGGAGAAGAGCCTGCCTCCGTCATGGTTGGAGTCCTGCATCCCTCCCGGGAGGGAGTCAAAGAACTCCAAGACAGTAACGGGAGTCCCCTAGCACCAAAATCTACAGGCTCAGACATTCTTTCGTTATGAGAACGAACCTGTTTGAGCCTAAGGACGCGAAGCAGGCGGCTGAGAGGTGTAGGAAGTCACCAAGACTCCCTACTATATGGGGCTTTGACATTCAAGCCCTATAAACCTCCAGCACCTCAGCAACCACGTCCCACCAAAACAATGGCAGCTAAGACAGTGGGGTCTAAGCCCCTTCCAGTCAAGGACAAGAAAGGCAATTAGTCCCCCAGGGGAGGGAAGAATCCTAGAAGGAGCAGCCGAGGCCGCAAACGCTAGGATTGCCAGTTCCCCTGCATGTCCGCCAGTGGCGGGATACCTACAAGTTTGCGCAGACAGGTTGCGGCAGCTCAGGGTCGTTTCCTGGACGATTTCCGTAATCAGTCAGGGATATCGCGTCCTGTTCACAACACCTCTACCTCCCCTGAGGACTAATCCAGTGTCATTTAGCACCCTTGCCATGGGATCAGCAAGGGGGCGAACGCAGTGGGCCGAGGCCCAGATTAAAGCAAACTCTGGTCAGCATGGAGACCGCAGACACAGTCAGTCTTGCAGTAAACCGCAAGACTTCTTGTGTATACTGGATCTGAATGACGCGTACTTCCAGATCCCAGTCCATCCGTCTTCAAGGAAGTACTTACGATTCAGCATAGAAAACAAGGAGTACCAGTTCAAGGTGCTGTGTTTCGGTCTCTCCACAGCACCACAGGGTTTCACCAGAGTTTTTATTTACCCTAATATCTTTGTGGGCACTTGGATCGGTTTCCATCTCCTCCATTATCTGGATGACGGCCCGATCCTAGCAGACTCGGAGTCACTCCCTCTTTGACACCGAGACAAACGTCTAGGACTTTGCCAGGACCTAAGGGTCGGGTAAGTCTCGAGAAGTCCGCTCTGCTGCCCAATCAAAGACTGGTTCACCTAGGCATGATTATAGACACCAATCTCCATATGGCCTTCCATCAGATGACAGGATAGCAAGGCTAAGAAGAGTTACAAGCCCTTTCCTCAGACGAGAAGAGCTCCCAACCCAGTCGTGGTTACGTCTCCCCGGTCATCTTTCACCCTTGGCTCGTTTAGTTCTCAACGGTCGCCTCAGGATGAGGTTTCTCCAGGGGCGACTCAGGTCCTAGTGGAATCAAGACTGCGATTCCCCGGACATCAGGATCCCTATGGATCCTGCGGAACAGATGAACCGCCAGTGGTGGGTGACATGCGAGAACCTACGAAGAAGAATGGATCTTCTCGTTTCCATCCCACGGATTGGATGCGGTTTTCGGACACCACAAAAGAAGGGGGGGGGGGGCACGTTCTGTACCACAGTACCTCAGGCCTGTGGTCAGAATTGGAAAAGTGCCTCCATATGAATCTGCTAGGGATGAAGGCCGTCTTCCTGGCCTTTCAACAGTTCCAACAAAGACCTGGCGGATCATTCTGTGGTGTGATGAGCTACAACACCACAGTAGTAGCTTACATCAACAAGCAGGGAGGTACCTTTTCAAAGCAGCTATCACATCTCTCAGTAGAGATACTGAGATAGACCGAAGTCCACTCGATTCCTCTATCGGCTCGCTTCATTCCAGATAAAAGGAATGTGCTCGCCGACAGTCAGAGCAGAGCGTCTCAGATAATGAGTACCGAGTGGTCCTTGGATCATTCAGTAACCAACAAAGCCTGTCTTTGTGGGGTTACCTGACTGTGGATCGGTTCGCTACAGCGCTGAACTTCAAGTTCCCGCTGTATTGCCCCCAGTCCTAGATCCCAAGGCACTGGCAAGAGGCCTTCCAACAACGGTGGGACAGCACTGACGTGTACGCTTTTCCCCCGTTCTGTCTGATGAGGAAGGTGCTCAACAAGACCAGAATATCGGTCAATCTTTTGATGACCTAGCTACTCTATGGCATCACGCAGAATGGTTTCTGGACCTTCCGCAACTCCTATCAGAGTTACCGAGAGAGCTCCCTCCACGACACAATCTACTCAGACAACCACTGCCAACATCTCTCACAAAGCCGTAGCTGGAGACTATCCAGCATTTCCTCACTAAGAGAGGATGGTTGCAACAAGTTGTGAACGGGATGTCTGGACACCTGCGTAGGTCATCCGCAGGGGTCTACCAGGCAAAGTGGCGAGTTTTACTGTGTTTGGAGTCTTGAAGGGGTATCTCTCCACTCGATACCACTATTCCAGCGATAGCGGAGTTCTTCGTATACTTACGGGAAGAATGCGTCTTTCAGTCTCGGCAATAAAAGGCTATCGCTCAGCCTTAAGTCTAGCCTTCAGGCTCAAAGAAGTGGACATTTCTTCCTCGCTGGAACTTTCCCTACACATACGAAGATATGATCTTACCTGCCCTCAGTCGGAAGTGAGACCTCCTCCATGGAACGTGGTTCGAGTTCTCAGGTCTCGTAAGAGACCTTCCTACGAACCACTACGCAGGCTTCAGATCGCCACCTAACTTGGAAGGCGGTGTTCCTACTAGCTTTGGCTTCGGCCAAGCGAGTCAGTGAACTTTATGGTCTCTCGTATGACATCGCCCATGCTAGGGGATGAGGGGAGGTAACGTTCAGATTCGTCTCTGAGTTTGTGGCTAAGACACAGAATCCGGGAGTGCCAGATCCTTGATTTGACTCTCTCCGGATTTCGAGTCTGCGTTGTGTAACAGATGACCCAGACCATCCCCTACTGCGTCCAGTAAGGAGTCTGAGGTTATATCTCAAATATCGGCTGTATTCCTCCCCAAGTGCAAGCTTTGTTTGTGAGCACTGGGAGAACGAAGAGAAGGGTCACCAACAATACCATCTCGACTTGGATTCGTAGGGTGATCCATCTGTCCCTGAATCCTGACCCTCTTCCATCATGTCGCCTTAGAGCGCATGATGTCTGGCCTTCAAGAAGAACTTCTCAGTGACGCAGGTTCTACAAGCAGGGGTGTGGAAGCTTCAGACGACCTTCGCAGCCCACTACCTGCAAGACGTGACTCACAGGAGGCTCGATACGTTCTCTATCGGCCCTGTGGGGGCTGCAAAAGAGCTGGTTTAAACCTCGGGCGCCTTAATGGACAAGTAGCAGAGGGTTGAAGGCATTGTTACCTGGTCTTAGTCTGCATGAAAGAAAAGGTATGTCTGGCCCATATTCTTTTCTTCATCCTCCCCTCTCTTGGGGAAAGCAGCATCCTGGGTTCCCTGCACAGCTGACCTCAAACCACTGCAGGTAAACCCTGTTTCCTTGTGTTCCTAGTATCAAGTTAATACTGTCACGTCCCCATACCCTGACGAGGTGGTATTGGGAAAGTCCTAGCCTAAAGTTTTCCATCTAAGAACTTCAGGTCAACTTCCTAGGAAGAGTCACACATAATCCTTCACACACAGCTTATGTAGGCCGCAGCCCTTGCATAGCAAGGTGCGAGCGAGGTGCAGGGACTCTTTATTGTTGAGTGCTGACAAACTCAGATAATGAGTCCCCATGCAAAGCCAAAAGTCAGTATGGCTGGGACTTTTCCACCCTTCCTAAGGGTTGAGTTACCCATATTAAATAGCGTGGTTTGTATTTCAGTTACGGAACAAATGACAAATTCGGATATAATTTGTATTTTTCCTAACTATACAAACCTTAGCTATTTAATCAAACTTGCCCGACAGCCCTATCCCCCGTGAAGTCCTTCCTCTAAGCAAAGTAAGCTCCCCACACAGATGTGTGAGGGGGGATGAGATAGCAAGCTACCCCTCCCTACCCCCCACTAACTAGCGATCGGGGTAGTAAACCCTTGTTAAAATTCTAATGGCTCGTCTTTTCAGCTACGCCGAAAGTAATACCCATATTAAATAGCTAAGGTTTTTATAGTTAGGAAAAATACAAATTATCTCCGAATTTGTCATATTTATATATATATATATATATATATATATATATATATATATATATATATATTTATATTTATATATTTATATATTTATATATATATATTTATATATATATATATATATATATATATATATATATATATATATATATGTATATATTTATATATAACGGATAAATCTATTTTTGGGTGAGGTGGCCATGTCGTCCTGATGGAAGTTCCTAAAGGGTAGCTTTCTAGGGTATATTTGACTACAGTGATATTCCAAGAGAATTTTACCTTAAGGTATCCAGAATTCTAACTCCTGGAGCGAATATCCCTAATTAAATCTAACAAGGATATCGCATAATATCAGAGGACGTATTCTTGACACGTCACATAGCTATCTTCACCCCGAACAGTATTAACGCTTCGAGGGGTTACAGTGACAAGAATCTGAAACGGGAATGAAAAGAGAGCCGTTCCCAAGGAATCTCTCCTATTCCGTTTCCAGTGTGTATCTGACGAAGGTGGCAGCGCCATCTCCATTCCTTGTAGCGATATACGAGGGGCTACCGATACTGTATTATAGGGAGGGGGCAATAAGCCCTTTTACAATAAAAGGAAGGGCGGGTCCATCAGGACGACATGGCTACCTCACCCAAAGATAGATTTTTCGCTTTGCTGAAAATCCGTTTTTTGGGCTCAGGCCATGTCGTCTTAATGGAAGTTTACCAGAGCATTACTGTATCTGAGGATTCTCAACCGGTGCCCTACCCTCAAGAAAGTATTTTCCTGGTCCGTCAAGACCTAGAGACCTATGATGTTACCATCATACATCATTTCATCTAAGCATGAACTATGTTAGTGCTTCCTGCCCCCTACAGGGAAGAGTCGTACTAGACTCTGGAAAAAGTCTCGAGGAGTACATAATAACTATGGATGACCAAATGACAAGCTTGTATAGTGGTCTCGCCCTATACATCATAAAGCAAAGTTTGTATAAGAGTGACCAATGTCAGTATGAATTCCTGACATATCCCCAAGGTATCTATTCTTATTAAACTATTGGATAACAGTTGTATCCGTATAGGAACAAATTTTGCATCTCTACCACCATCCCCTTAGGGTACAACATTAACCCTTCCTAAGGAAGGGTTAAAGCGAGTGGATTTTTGCTTGAAGAAAAGAAACAATCTTAAAAGACGTTCCATGTTAAAATTATCCATATTTTAATTTTAATGCTCAGTACATTTCTAATAAAATGAGTGTGGGCAAATAAACCAGTTTATTAAAAATTTGATAAACATACATATCAGATCAACATTTATAGAATTTATAAAATGTGGACGATATCCGTTAAAGCATAAAGAAAACAGTCAACAGAAAATATTGTTTCGTCTAACAGGAAACAGATTTGCCACTTCAATCGAATCATTAATAATAATGATACAGTCTGTATTACTGTTTGTTTACACTAGCGTAAGAAACGCTTGGCACAAGTGTCCGTATTATGCTATAGTTTACCAAAGTCCATGGAACAGTTCGTAAGGACACGTTAGTGGCCTATCGCTCAGTGTGTAGTAACAGACTGTGACTACACACCCACCCTCTTAATTAATCGTCCCAAATTAATTACACTGTTCCTCGCAGATTTAAACAGAAGGTTTAAGAATTCTACCTGCTGTTACCACAGACCTCTTGAGTTGCTCCACTTGCTTCGCATAGTACATAAAGAACACCTTGGAAGACTACCAGCCGGTGTATGAACGAAGATGTTCAAAGTCCATATAATTAAAGAAATTTTATGGAAGAGGCAACTTTGCTCGGATCATGACTTGCTGGTGTACTCTCTGGATCCGCTCTGCGAATAACATAGGTGAGTTTCGCCCTTAGTTGTTTCAGAGATAAATTTGAACCCGAGGTTTCTCCTTTGAACAGCTGCCCTCCCTTAAAGTCTGAAGTTCTATGAAGATAGACCTTTAGGCACTCCACTGGACATAGAGATGCATCTTCCTTCAGAGGGCAGATTCTCTAGGGACCCCACCTGTTGGTGGGTAGCTTGTTCCTGGTAAGAAAAGTTGGGTCTGGAAACAGATTCAGTTCTCCTTTCAAGAACTGACCGTGGCTTTCCTCTCTCAAGAGAGCCACTATTACATTAACTCTAGCCCCCGAAGTGGGTGCAAACAGAAACATAACTTTTTGAGTTAAATCCTTCAAAGCGCACTCCTCATTATTCAAAATTAATGCAAATGAGGAACCTTATCTAGTGCCCATGAAATGGGTCTTGGAGGCGCTGAAGGTCTAAGCTTAGCACCGACCTTCGGAATTTTATTAAAAATTGTCCTTAGAAAGGTCGACCTGAAAGGTATATAGTATCGGTCTTGTCAAGGCAGACTTGCACGTTGATAATGTGTTGGCTGCTAAACTTCACTCATGAAGGTGAATAAAGAAAATACAACAGAAGTCAATCAAGAATTCTTTTTGGTTTCTTCGCCTTGACAAACAACACCTACTCGCTGACTCAGGGTTGTATCCGGTAGCGGTACAAACTTCAGTCATAGTTCCAATGCCAGAGGGAACTAAACGCTGATTGGCCACTTGTGGGCCACTATTGCCGCCTTCCTTTTGAAGGATCTCATATTGAGGACCTTCAAAGGAGGTTGTGCAGAGGGAACAGGTAAATCCTGGACCATCTGTTCCAGTCTAGGGACATAGTGTCCAGTGTTTCCGCTAGCGGATCCTCGTACGGGGACACATTCTACTGTTGTCTTTCGTCGCAAAGAGGTCTATCTGCAGTTCCGGGACTTGACTTAAGCTGAGGGAGAACGATCCTGCGTCTAGGGACCATTCTGACTATCGGTGTGAACCTGGATAGAGCGTCCACTGTCACGTTGCGGAACGATTGAATGTTAACTGCTGACAGGTGCCATTTCTTTCTTTCCGCCAAACGGAGTATGGCCAACATCACTTGGTTGATTCAAGGTGATCCCGACCCTTGTCGATTCAAGCATCTCGCTCTCACCTCGTTGTCTAGAACCAATATTACATGGTTCGAGTGGCGAGGAGAACTTTCATTAGTGTCAGAAGTACTGCCACGGCTTCTGGAAAGTTGATGTGGAATGCCTTGAAAAGATTGAACCAAGCTTCCTGGACTCTCTTCTGGTGAGAGTGGCCTCCCCAGCCTTCCTTTGAAGCGTCTGTATGGATAGTAACTTGACGGGGGAGGAGGTTGAAGAGGTATTGATATCTTCATCTGCTTGGCTTTGGACCACGGCTTGAGAAGCGTTCGCAGTTGAATCGGTAGTGCTCTCATCAGATCTCTTCGCGCGTTTGATGTGTATTATCTCCAGACTCCTGTTGCATCCTTTAGCAGTGCTCTTAGCACTGAATATGTTATCGAAGCAAACTGTAGAGACCCCAGCACTCTCTTCTGTTTGCGTCTTGATATCCGATTGGATTTCAATAGTCTCTTGACAGATCCTGCTATTTCTTTCCTCTTCTTCCCAGGAATGGAAAGTTGATGTGACTCCAAATTCCATTGGATTCCCAACCATTAAAATTTTTTGAGCTGGAGATAGTCGAGACTTTTTGATGTTGATCTTGAATCCCAGATGTTCCAGGAACTGGATCACTATCTTAGAGACTTGCATGCATTCTATCTTGGATGCTGCCCACACCAGCCAGTCGTCCAAGTAGGCCACCACTTGGATTCTCTTTAGGCGTAATTGATGGACGGCTGCGTTCGCAAGCTCCATGAAAATCCTTGGGGCTATGTTTAGCCCGAATGGTATGGGTCTGAAGGCGTAAAGTCTTCTTTGTAACTTGAACCCTAGGTAGGAGGAGATGTGACGATTAATTGGAATGTGCCAATAAGCGTCTGGCAAGTCTATGGAGACGGTATATGCCCTTTTTTGGGCAGTTTGGTCCTTTTGTGTTGAAGTGTGAGCATCCTGAACTTGTAGTTCACTATGAACTTGTTGAGTGGCGACAAGCCCGGAATGACTGAGTTTCTGAGTCCTTCTTTGGAACACAAAACAGCCTGCCTTGGAACTTGATGGACTTTACTATTCGAATTACTCTTTTCACTAAGAGTTTTCGGACATATTCTTCCAGAACGGGGGTAGATTGTTGGAAGAACTGAGGAAATGGAGGTGGAGGACGGTTCCAGCACCAACCTAGTCCATTGCTTCAGTAAATTTTTTCCAGTTCATGGATTTCGAGCGTCTTTGCTCGTATACTGGATGGAAGTCTTCCAGAGTGTTTTTCAAGCACTACGCGAAGCAAGTGCAAGAATTAAAGAGATATATGGTGGCGGCAGGTAGTGCACTAAAACCTGTCGCTTAGTGCTGCGAGGAACAGTGAATTATTTGGTACTATAATTCTCTAGGGTGTACATGTTTGCACCTTAGTCCAACATGGTAAGTGAAATGTCATCAAGGTGACATTATGGACTCTTCCCAGTGTCTAAAGGTGAAGAAACATAACTTAACAGTAGTGCCGTGTGTTTTTTACACAAGTGTAAATAGACAGAATTTCTCAGAAATATATTAGAAAGTTATTGAATTTTCAATTGAGTGGCATGAACTTTTGTTTTCAGATGAAACAAGTATTTCTGGTCTGGCATGTAGTCTCTATGTTTATTATCATTATTCTCTTAAATTTTTTTATATAATTATGAAATTATGCTGAATTACTATTTATTGATTGCCAATAAATATCTTATTGTTATTTGAGTCTTATTTTGCCCCAAATCTATATAAATAAAGTTATGTACGAGCCTTACTTTTTTATTCCTTATTATTCTGCAAAATAACATAGAACAACTGAAGTAACTTTGTTCCTAAATGTGTACAAACCTTTTTTGCCCACACTTACCTTGTTTCGACATGGATGTAAACTTGTGTGTTGTGGTAACAGCTGAGCTGATATACCTTGGATGCTATGGTGGCTTATGTGAACCTTTGTTCATTTTGAAAATACAAACTTTGTCTGGTGGGGCATACAGCGAGACCCTTATGCTCTTTTGTTGCTAGGTAGGTCATATGGAATATGCAAACTTCGAGACTTTTCCTGAGTCTAGTATGACTCTTCCCTGTAGGGGGCAGGAAGCACTAACAGTTAATAATTAGAAGCAATGGCGTAAAATGGTAACGTCATAGGTCTCTAAGGTCTAAATCTACCAAGGAAATATTGTCTTCAGGTTAAGGCACAATTGGAAAATCCAGAGATACATTAATGCTCTGGTAAACTTCCATCAGGACGACATGGCCT